>NC_142649.1:40624772-40775984 GCF_055504915.1 Nelumbo nucifera
GCCAAAATTAAAGGAATTAACCTTAAAATTCCAAATATAAAATAAAAAAACTTGAACACTTAACAATTTAAAGAGTAAACAATAAAGAGTAAAGACTAAATAGAAAAAATTAAAGAGCGGAAACTTATAACAATGCATAAATAGTCCCAATTAGACTTGACAATTGAGTCAGCGGGTTGACCCATGACCCAACCCAACCCAAGCCAAATTTTTCCGAGTTGGATTGGGTTGGGTCATTCTCACATTCAGGTAGCTAAATATGAGACCCTAACCCTGTTTTTTAGGGTTGGGTTGGGTTAGGTTCACAGGTTGGGTCAACTTTTTGCCAGGTCTAATTGAGATTATTCCCAGGATACTTGGCCTCGAATTTGCTCTGCTAGGACCAGATTGAATCGAACTACTTTCATATAAATCACCCCGTAGAATAAAACCAGACTCCTATCCAAATTACTTGGATTTTATGACAACCCAACCCATTGAATTGTTAGCATAAGTGGTGGTCTATTACTCCTAAGTTCCAACCACCTATTCTCCTATTATCATGAAAATTGGTATGAAGTCATGAGATTGAAGAATAGTTGGATTCATGCCCTACTTGCTGATTACTCAAAGAAAGAACCCTTGTTTCTCAGAACTGCTCCATTTGTGTCCAATAAAAGTTGGTCCATGCTCTCTTTGACTTGTTCCACACATTGGTTGGTTGTCCAATAATTTTGTTAACCCTAGCATCTACTATCTTGTAAGTCTCTTCTCAACTTGTTAGGCAATAAACAATAGATTGCAAGATTTCTTTCTTTGGGTCATCATTTATATCCCACCACAACATCAACATGTGTCAAAATTCGAAATTTGATAGTGGAAGGGAACCAAAGATAAAGTGCCAACCACACTACAAGTTTTGTCAAAAAACACAAAGAAAGTTAAAGAAATCATAGGATCCAACCCCTTTGAGTCCAGGTACTGGAATACTAACCTTTTCAAAGCAAGAGAAAAGGTATCCTCAAATTACAGGGTTCATTGAATCTTCTAGATTCATTATTGGTCCACAAGGTATCCTCAGGTTAGGTTTCATTCTTGTATTTTAAATTGTCCCAAAGAAAGAGAGAATTCCTTATATTAGACCATATGATATCACCATATCTTTGTTAAACACCTAAAGGCCCTATTCGCTTTTTGGTAAGTTATTTATCCGGGTAAATGCAGTTATCTGGGTAAGTTTTTCTTGGGAAACACTTACCCAGATAAGTGTATTTACCCATGTTCTTTTATTTCCCAAGTAAAAAAAGAAAATGACCATTTTAGCCATAAAAATCCATTATTAAATGGGGCATTTTTGTCCCATCTAAGTGTTGGAATCTTTCTCCCCAGGTGGAAAAGTTATTTACCCGCCTAGGAGATAGGTATCACTTACCCATCTCCTAGGGTAAGTGATACCCAAGAAAATAAACTTTCCCTGGTTCTCACATTAATCTGAAAAAAGAACATAGTATTCTTGGTCAATGGGAACCAAAATCCCATTGACCAACTTTCCTCCTCTCAAAATCCAAAAAAACAACGCCCTCAAAAAATTAGTTAACCTACGACAGAGTTCCTTTGAATTTATTTAACAAATAGATACATTAAGGGAATAAACAATCAAACTACTTGTTACTAAAGGATTTAAGCTTTACCTGCTAAGAACAGGAAGAAACTGAATAAGTCAAGTAGGTAGGGAATCGAGATTTGTAAATGTTGACTGTGACCCCGGATGGTTGCAGGTTAGTAGATTCACATAGGTTATGTGTTTTGATGTTTATAGTTTTCATTCCGTGAAATTTTGATCACTTGGACACCAAGTGTCAATTGTTGCACTTTGACTGGGAGGTTGTGTTCCTTTCCCACTAAACTTTCCACAAGGCCTTAAGACTTCCTGACAGTAAGTCTTGGGTTCATCCCCCTATCCACCACCTCCACGTAATTAGGATGAAGCCTACTCCGGTGATTCTCAGATGGTTTTGCTTACATTTTTATGCACAAGGAATTTTCTGATCTCTAAAACATGTTCAACCCAAGAATTTTCCAGGGCTTTCCTATGCCAGGACTTATGTTTTCTTACCATGCAGTATGGATCCACTTAATAAACATTTTAAACAACACTAGGCAATTGGTTGTGTCCTCATGTCTTGAGGACAATCCATGTGATTATCTTCTAATCGGTTGTCCCCATGATTTTAGAATTAATAAACTCTTAAGTTTTGTCATCGGAATTGGAATCCCATTCCCATTCCCATTCCTGTTGGAATGACATTCCCCTATTTGAAGGAATGGCCATTCCCAACCCCCTCCTTAGGGAATGAAATCCCATTCCTACTGATTTCAATTTCCATTCCCATTACTGTCTGAACCAAACAGACTATGGGAATGGGCCATTCCGATTCCGATTCTGGTGAATTTCAATTCCAATTCCGATTCCAACTGCAAACCAAATGGACCCTAAGTTCAAATACTCTACCCTTTTACATTACATTACTATATGACTCCCCTTTGATAAATAAATTCTCAATGAGATAGGTCAACAAGGCCCTCCATGTGCCTTGCTGGTCATGGATGGCTGAACAATTATTACTAAATTTGGAATAATGTAGAATGAATTTTATCTCACACCTTTATTTTGCTCCTTGACAACTTCATAGTTGTGTTGTGCATTAAATCGTTAGTTTAGATCATTAATTGCTAATATCTGATATTTTTCTTATTATGTTACTTATTTATTCTAGTAGCAAATTATCGGAATCGTTTGATTGCTATAACTTCATTATATATAGAACGATTATTTTGAAATTTAGCTTTGAAGAATATTTGTTTAATGCATTGGTTTTTAAAACCGGATCGGAAAAATCGGGAATTGGATCTCTGAGCGATTCATTTTCTGGATTGGTTTTAAAAACCTTGATTTACTACCATTTTGTTAGACAATGTATGCCCTTAGCTCCAATCAGAATGATGTACCTTATGACATTTAATGTAAATGAATAAAGTACATATTTGATTCATGTTATTATGGTGTATTTTTGTGTAACACCCTTAAACTGGACACATATGAGGCTCGTGTTAATTTATAATCTTTACAGCCGTTGGATAGATCTAGGGAGATTTATCATGCCAAGACTGACATTGATGTGTCGCCAAGTTGGTTGGGGTAGCTTGTCTCAGCTGCCAGGGTGAGACCTGAGGTACATGCAGTGTGGGTTTTCTTGAAACCCTGAACCGGACTAGAATTCCAGTATTGCCCTGGACCTTGGAGATTGATGGGCAAAACTGGAATGTTACATTTGACCCCTAGACTCGATTATGATACTGCACTAGGTGTCGGATTGGGCTATCTTTGATATGCCAATCAATGAGATCCTTAGAGGGGGTCAAAACCTGGGTATGTTGGGACAGTCCGAGAATTCATCTGAGTGGGTGATCATAGTGACATGATCAACCCCTTTGTCGGACAAAGTGAATTTTCAGGGATGCACTATCTCTAATGGAAACCAAAACTGCCGAGGGAGAGGTCCTCTCTTGTCGGGCAGTGTTTGATCATTATGGGTTGAGAGGTTAAGTGTAAGACCATTGAGGGTAATGCCTGATGGGATAATCTTGCATCTGCCCACAGTCCTTAGGTTTTTATAAGGTGGCTTGACCCAGAGACCACTTAGTGTAAGTGTTGGGCCCATTAAGAGCCCATGGTGATGGGCTCAGGGGTTCATTGCTTCCTACAGTGAATCCAGCCAGGCCTTGTAACAGTGGCTGGGCTGAACCCATGTGACTGTTGTGTAGATCAATGTTTGGGTCCCACGCCATACAAGGATACCCAACTGGGTAGCAATTTGGAGGCTGAATGAGCACATGGACTTAATGTGCCTAAATCCCAAATCGAATTGGTGTAATTTGATTAATTAAAGAAGGGCGGTTCTGGGATTTGGATCAGCAGATAGGATAGGGAGTTATCCCTATCCACTTAGAGAGTCCAGATCCAAATAATGATTTGGATTAGGAAACTCCTAATTAGATTAGGAGGGCTGATCTTAATGTACAGATAAGATATAGGTCTATTCTTATCTATTAAAGAGAGTCTAAATCCAAATACAGATTTGGATTAGGAAACTCCTAATGATATTAGGAGCTGCTCTCCTTAAGGCTATAAATAGAGGAGGAGGGTGAACCCTACTTAATAAAAATAAGATCTCAGATACAAGAAAGAAGACAACTCCAGTAAGACTGACGCCATCTTCTGCTCTTGCCTCCCTCTATTGCTGCCGCCATTGCCAGTTCGTTAGTAGGAGTGATCAAGAAGTGTTCTTGATATCAGCTTTGGAGAAAAACTGATATGAAATCGTGCTCACTCACCCTCCTTCGAATTCTTGCTGAAGAGTTCGGTTCTTGTTGAAGAACCACCTGCTGATTCTGCTCCACCCTACGTTGTGTCATCTTCAGTGGGAGCAGTCTTTGGTGTTTTCCTTGGGCGTGAACACCTTCGTTGGGAGTTATTGCTATTCCGTATCAGGTACATCCCTCTCCCATTTGGTTTCAGATCTGGTCCGGTTTGGGGTTCAAGATTGATTCTTGAAAATGCAGTTTTCTAAAACAGGGAATATGATTCCCACATGGGAGAGAGAGAAATTTTTGAAATTTCGCCCTAACTACCTGCAAGGTTCGGCTATCCATATGATGGATATCTCATCCCTTCAGTGGTATCAGAGCCAGGTTCAAGTCTTGAACTGAAACAGATCAGATCTGAACTTGCACAAATGGGCAGAAGGTGTTCTACCCGATTTGCGCAGATAATTGATTTTTTGGGAAATCGGTTCCCAGATTAAGGGTTGTTGATTAAATTAAATCTTTATAAATCTGAATTATATTTAGAATGGTTCTTTATATTTTTCTTGATTTATGGGTTGTTCGTATGGTGGAGATCGAAGTCTTTATTGGCGCAGCAAATCTGCGATTTTGCAGTTCTTTAACTTTTGGTCTGTAATTAATTTTTTTTTAATTTCTAGACTAAATGTATAGGAATTCGATCTGATGTAATATTAATAGAAAATTAGGGTTTTTCTATTTTATTTTATTCAAGATCGAAGCTGATTGCGCAGAAGGAGGAGATTTTGCAGATTGAGAATTCGCTATCTGTGATTTGTAGTTTGTGAAACTGCAAACTGTGATCTAACATCTGTTTTGCAGGTAGCAGATGTGCGAACAGCCCTAGTACTGATTCTTGATTGTCTTTAATCAGTAAGTTAATTTCAAATTAATTCTTGAATTAAAAATCAAACCCTAGACCCATTCAAACCAGATTGGACCAAACTGGTTGGACCGAATCTGTGGTTCGATGGGGGCTGTTCTTAGCCCTAATTTCCCACTCTTGGGTCAAGATATTGGTATTTAATTGCAAGACCTAATTCGGCCCACACCTGTAAACCCCAGTTTTAAAGTGTTAAAACTGCTTAAGCCCACTAACTGCATAAAAGGTATATGGGCCGAACTGTTCTTTGCTATTTAGCCCACATACCTAGATGATATTAATCAATAATATTATGGATAATTATGGGCTTTAATGATGGGCTTTACAGATATTAATTGATTGGATTAATTCTATCCTTGCATGTGATGTATGGATGTGTGATGTGCAACGTTCATGGGCCATAAGTACTTGGCCCATGCTGATACGATAGTGGCTCTTGCGCACACTATGGCTGAATGCACATCATTGCCATGATGTCCTTAAGATCATTGGATGACCCTCCCTTCGTGGTGGGCCCCACACCTCCCCTGAAGAGGAACCGTGCGGAACCCTAGCCGTTTAGGCCGACCTAAATCTGGCTTTATGAAAGCCAGTGGGAGCCACTTTGGTTTGACCTAAATTAAACTAGGGCGTAACTTTTGTTCCCTCCTGAAATATGAGTGCATGTGATAGGGAGATTCATATGATGAACTCTCTAAAGGCCTTCCATCATTAGCATGAAGATGGGTCCTTCAGTTATGAGGAAACACACCATAAAATTGGGCTATCCAAGTGCTGCTAGATCTGTTGGAATGTTTCATAAGATGATAGGGGCGTCATAGACCGATGTGGGAGGGGCCTATCCTAAAATTCTTGCTGAAGAGTTCGGTTCTTGCTGAAGAACCACCTGCTGATTCTGCTCTACCTTACGCTGTGTCATCTTCAGTGGGAGCAGTCTTTGGCGATTTCCTTGGGCATGTTCGTTGGGAGTTACTGCTACTCCGTATCAGGTACATCCCTCTCCTACCTTTGGTTTCAGATCTGGTCCGGTTTAGGGTTCAAGATTGATCATTGAAAATGCAGTTTTCTAAAACAGGGAATATGATTCCCACATGGGAGAGAGAAATTTTTGAAATTTCGCCCTACCTACCTGTAGGGTTCGGCTATCCATATGATGGATCTCTCATCCCTTCAGATTTACTACCATTTTGTTCTTTTATAGCTGAAAAGAGGTCCTTGATGCTTGTCTTTTCCCTCAAAGAAATTAAGTTTGATATGTAGTCAACATTACTGGGATACTTCATACTAACAGGTATACTAATGCATGAGTCTCTACGGCTCCAAACTGCACGCCTAGGTAATATAATAGTGTTGGCTGAATTCCTAAGGGATAATAGTTAGGGAGGGCTCATTGACAATTGTTTTACATATAGGTAATATAATACTATGGTTCTTATTGCTTTCACATCCCAATAGGGTATACGTTTCTTTCTAGATCATAAAATTAAGACTCTCCTCATATGTAATAGCCTTCTAACTTGTAAGTGATAATTATATCCGTTGACCCATTGTCTTAAGATCTTATTTTAGAAAATACCCATATATTATAGAACCCCTTGCTCCTTTTCTCCCTTATTTTGATATTTCATCTGGTGCATAGATATATGCTCCCTCTTTTCAAAAATCGGACACATATGCTCTTTGGACGATACATTATAGATTTTGTGTATCAATTCACACATAACAAACTTCATTATATATTACCATCTTTCTAATTAGTTCACTATTATAACTAGGGGCCAGGGGTTATGTGCTTAAGCATTAATAGATAGAAAATTGGATTAATTATAAGAATGGTAAAAAGAAAAATAATGAAAATTCATTGTGCCGCTTATTGATTGATTTTATTTTTGACATGTTTCAACTTATAGTTATTCAAATCCAAAGCTCTACATATAATTTCAGCTCATGAAGCATTACCTAGTCCCAACATCTTACTATGATCCTTTCAAAACAACTAAGAAAAACACACATGATTTTGGCATTTTAATAAAGAGTTATTTTCCAAAATCACTTTCAAAACATATTATTTCTGCATGGTATTTCTAACCAAACAATTACTTTCAAAACTTGTTTTCAGCACTGCATCCCAATGTATCATGACTTGGTTGTGAAATTATATTTTACCATCATTTTTTTCTCTCTCAAAACATGTTCTAAAAACCGGTCTCATTTACTTCACATGATTCCAAATTCATCTAGCATTTTAAAATAAGTTTTAAGCAAACATTTATGCATTCATCACATATCTTGTAACTTGCTAACATGTTTTTTACAACATCACATAGAAGTCTTGAGCAACAAGCACTAATCACCAACCCAACTTACTTATTACAGGCCTGGTCTACCACACCCGGGCTGGCACCCTAGTTGTAATAAGCCCTGGTAACCCAAGGAGCTCATCACAATTCCCTAGCAACCCCAAGCACAAATCTCATTTCCCTGGCAATCCTAGGAGTGATCTCACATACCCTGGAAACCCCAGGATCGATCTTACATACCCTGGAAACCTAGGAGCAATTTTACATAACCTAGCAACCCTAAGAAGGCCCTAACAACTTCAGGAGTGATTTTACATACCCTAGCAACCCTAGGAAGGCCATGACAACCTTAGGAGTGATCTCACATACCTTAACAACCCCAAGAAGGCCCTGACAACCCCAGGAGCAATCTCATATACCCTAGTAACCCCAAGAAGGCCCTGGCAATCTCATGAGCAATCTCACATACCTGAAAACTCCAAGAAGGCCCTAATAACCCTAAGAGTGATCTTACATACCCTGGTAATTTCAAGAAGGCCCTGGCAACCCCCAGAGGGATTTTATATACCCTAGCAACCCTAAGAGCGATCTTACATATCTTGGCAAAAACATGAAGGCCATGGCAACCCCAAGAGCAACCTTACATACTTTAGCAACCCCAGGAAGGCCCTAGCAGCCTTAGGAACGATCTTACATACCCTGACAACCCAGGAGTGATCTCACGTACTAGCAACCCTAGGAAGGCCCTAGCAACCTTAGGAGCGATCTCATTGCACATTACTTATGAAGCTATGAGTAACAAGTCCTAGGCACTAGTGATTTACCTTATCTTTGCCTATATCACAAACAAACATGAATATAGCAGACCATAAAGCTTATAATTGCACAAGAACTCAGCACTAGTGAGCTTCGACGCCGCTCATTTTACGCCAAAACTAGCGGATAAAACACTCTTTCAATTGACTGTTAATAGTTCAACACAATGACCAAACTACGTGACCATATATCCCATACATAGTTCAAATAAAAATGCATACACGCATCATGACTTGCAATATTATCATTACGGGTTTATCGGTATGCTGTAACAAAGTAATTACAACAAAAGCTTAAATCACATCACAAGAATAATACTATATTCCTTCCAAAATTCTGTATACTAAATAAGGGCTTCCTATCACATAACCTGTGTGCCATATTTTATCCCCTACCTGATACTTCATTATGTAAGAGTCCTAATACTTTAAACTATCTTTGAACCTTTTCTATTTTTGGAAATCCTCCAACAACACATTAATCACATTGGCCTCACAACGTATGCTTATCGAAAGCACTTTGTAATCATTTGGTGTCCCAACAACTTTAGGCATTTATCTATGCGCCTAAAGTTCTATATACCTCTCAACAAAACATGCTCAACCCAACCCCAAAAGAATTTAACTAGGGGGATGCAAACTAGACCTGACCTTTTATCTCCCAGATGGTTCCTAATAGAACACTTTCTATCAAGAAACAGGGGGTCATAAACTTAAAATGACAAGTCATAGCAAACATGTTTCTTGATAGAAGGCCTTCCATCAAGAAATAGGGGGGCTAAATTAGAGGAAACATTGAGCTATACCTCAATAAATGCCCTTACAGTTTCACCATCACTCATACCTTCAACACTTCATATGTGACTCGAACGACCAACAAAACAACTGTAGTTAGTACAACAACACCAATAAGGAGAAGTCCAATCTTAACAACTAGGCCTAGCCATGCCCTTTAATAGAACATAAAATCACCAAGCTTCCTTTCACGACACTCATGAAGCTGTAATCTGCAAATCAATCAACTCTTTCATTATCAATCATTTAATCAGATACACAACACCAAATGAGACAAGAAAAATTCAAAGGATGCTTATTGACAAGAATACTCTAATCAATAAGCAAGGGGCTAATTGTAAGTACATGTAATTTACCATCACCGAGATTATGATGAAAATGCCGAAGGAAAACCATATGTAGGAATCCCGATTGAGATACCCATGCAACAGTACAAAAACATTATATCGAAATAATGGAAAGATCATACACTTGCAATAAGCACAGAAAGCCACCTCTTGGAACCTGCGATGAGCATAAAACACTTGTTGGAACTTGTGGTGAGCAATAAACATCACCTGAGTCTTGTGATGAACATAAAATAACATTGCCAGTCTAAGACAAACCCATTACACTGCTATCACCTTGCGATGGACACGAAATGACAATCCACGCTGTAATTAATGGTGGACAAACCCCAAGGCTGGCGACACCTGCCTATGGGAGATCAACATTCTGGTCGTGACGAGTTATGATAAGTTATCCCTAAGGAAATCGAGCAAACACTCGAGCACGCTAGTCAGATTCAGATCTTTTCCTTAACACATAGTCATAGGGAAACCCATAAGGGGATGTAGCCTACACACGCCACACAAGAATCCTTAGGAGAAAGGAAACTTTGCCTTTGAAGGATCTCACTGGACATGTGGCAAAATCCCAATGGTGTTCCCTTGATAGCCGACATAAAGACAGAGATCACCTTTCCTAATAGGGAATGTCTCCTTTTAGATCCTTCTCCTTACAGCATCGGGGTCTTTTCCATAAAAGGGAGAACAACTCTCCTCCCACATCAGACAACCCTAGAACCTTAATCCTAGGGTTTCTTAGAACATCTTTCTCTCTCCTCACCACCGTTCTCTTTAATGATTCTTCTCCATCTTCTTCTCTCTCCATAACCATTCTCCCTAGACCCTCGGATGCTTGACCAACCGCTGACTAAAGCCATAGAACCTACAATATCTAAATCCAATTTTATTGATGATATTCACATTGGTTTTTGATTAGTCATGTCAGCCTTTATGCTTTGACCCACATCAGAAATTCCGTTGGTTATATCACCCTCTATGGCTTGACTCATGTTAGCATATTCCGTTGGTCATGTCAACCTCTATGCTTTGACCTACATCAGAAATCCCGTTGGTCATTAGCCTTTATGCTTTAACCCGTGTCAAAAATCTCATTGGTCATGTCAGCCTCTATGCTTTGATCTGTGTTAGAAATCCCGTTAGTCATGCCAGCCTCTATGCTTTGGCTTACGTCAGAAATCCCATTAGTCATATCAACCTCTATGCCTTGACCCATGTTAGTATAATCTGTTGGTCATGTAAGCCTCTATGCTATGATTTGCATTAGAAATCCAATTGGTCATGGAAACCTCTATGCTTTGACCCATGTCGGAAATTCTGTTGGTCATGTCAACCTCTATGCTTTGACCTACATCAGTATCCCGTTGGTCATGTCAACCTTCATGCTTTAGCCTATGTTAGAATTCTAGGGGTGTCCACGATTCGGTTAACCGAACCATGGGCAATTTTTGTAAATAGAACCGATACCACCGGTTAACCGGTCCGCCAATTTTGGTTTTTGACCGGTTTGGTTCTTCGATTTTTTATATTTATATTATATATCATATAAATATATGTATAATATTATATTATAAATAATAAATGATATATAATATATAATATGTTATAAATAGTATAAAAATATATAATATATAATATATTTATAAATAGATTATTATAAATATAATATATGTATATATTTATATATAATGATGAATATATATTTATATATAATATATAGAAAATATGTGACAATAATTAAAATATATATAAAATATACATATAAATATATACTAGTCGAAACCACCAGTTTTTTATAGGTTAATCAAAAACTGAACCGATCCTTCGGTTTTTCAAAAATACCAAATCGAAACTGAACGATCAGTTCAATTAACCATATTTTCCGATTCAGTTTTCTCGGTCCGGTTTGGTTTTTTGTTTTTTTTCGATTTTTCATGGACATCCCTACAGAAATCCTATTAGTCATGTCAGCCTCTATGCTTTGACCTGTATCTATCTTCCGTTGGTCACATCAACCTCTATGCTTTGACCCACGTTTGTCTTCCATTGGTCTTGTCAACCTCTACGCTTTGACCCGCATCAGAAATCCAGTTGGTCATGTTAGCATCTATGCTTTGACCCACATCATTATTTTGATTGAGTAAATGGTGATAATATAAATAATAATAATAAATCATTATTATTAATTAATGACAATATATATAAATGGTGGTTGGCCATAAATCAACCACCATTTAGCCTAAAAATAGTATATATATACATTTTAATATAAATATAAAATGTATAATATTAAAAATAAAATTAATTAGTTAACAACTTGATAATTTAACATTAAAGAATAGAAAAATCAAGAATATATTAAAATTTTAATTTACTTGGGTCAGTTCTTGTTCTTGCTTTAACGGCCACAAGATCTGCAAAATCACTTAATGCTTACAAAATATTTTTGCCTTAATCGAAAATAATAGATATTAGTATCAAATTATCAAAATACATTATTATATAATTTATCAACTTACATAATTACATTTTTACCTCTTGTAAGGCAAGGGCTGCTCTGGTTTCATCTAGCTTGAACCGTGTAATAACTTTTTTCAAAGATGACAATAAATCCTCATTCATAGCAAGATCATGATCATTTTGGAAAGCTGGGTTTAAATAATATGCTTAAATTAAAGAAAAAATAATATTGTTAATTGCATTAGCATAAAAATATAAAATATTGGAAATTGTGAACAATATTTTATATAAAGTAAAAAAAAAACCTGCTTTATGTAAATTGTGAACAAGTTGTGCATTCCATCTCTTGTTTATAATGTTTAGGATGTGCTTATTTGAATTTGGAAATTTCTCTTCAATCATTTTCTTCACTCTATGCATTTCCTCATATACAATTCCCATTGTTGCTCTTTTTTCACCATCAACAATTCAAAGCATTTTTACAAGGGACTCAGTCATCAAAGCATATTGTTGAACTAATTTTCAAAAGTTGTTGTCATTGATAATTTTCTCAACTTCTCTCTTTTTTGTATTTGCTTGTGGTAGCGATTCCCATTCATCTGAATCAACCATGCGTCTTAATGTTGTTTTTTGAGAATTCAAACTTTTAAGAGCAATATAGTGAGTAGCAAAGCGAATTGGCCTTGAACATATTAACTTTATATTATTTGTGTAACTCCTCATCAAGTTGAGAATAATTGAATGATTATAAATGACATTGGTAATCGTTTTTCCCCTTTCAATGACTCTGGACACCATAGAAACTTTAGCGATATCTTCTAACATTAAATCAAGGCAATGAACTGCACACAGTATCTAATGCAAGTGCTTTCTTTTTTGTTTTAACATTTTGCCAACTGCTTTATAAGCACTTCCATTATCAGTCACAATTTGAACAATATTTTCTGCACAAACTTCATCAACTACTGTATTCATTAACTTAAACAAATATTATGCATTATGTCGATTAGTAGATGTATTAATGGATTTGTGAAACATTGTTTTTCCATTACAATACACTATAAAATTGATGATCAACAATCTAGTTGGTCATGTCCAACCATCACACATAATAGTGAACTCATACATTTCAGCTTTTTGAAAGAATGTTTTGAAATGGCTTTTCAACTCTTCAACTTCTTCATCTAAGAACCTCCCCATAATTTCATAAGGTGTAAGCCCCCATACACCTTTTCCTGCTTTTACAATTTCATCTATCATGATTTTATAATATGGAGATGTTGTTGCATTTGCAAGGATATGATTGTATAGAAAAAACTTTGAAACAACTATTCTAGCATTATTTCCAAATCCATGGTCATAACACTCCTTAATTTTTCTTTTGTCTAGCATCTCTGTCTCTATACAAAAATCTGTTCATCTCTTCTATATTGGGAGTGTCACTTTTTGAGGAGTTATTGGACTTAGAGGGCTTAAATATGTTAAATGCTTCTTTCCAACTCTTTGCTCGAAACATATCACTCTTGCTTTTAGATAATTGTGGTTATGAAGAATCCCTCTCTTGATGTTGCAATTTTTTAAATTGGGTTCTAGTGCTATGGAATCTTTGCAATTGTTTTTGTTCCTATTGAGAAATTAGTGATGCATGTCTACCCATATTGAATGCCCTTTGCTCTACATCATCATTATCATCATCAATGTTAACATATTGAAATATTTCATCATCATCATCTTCTTCTTCCTTATCCTCATCATCCCTTCTAGGCCTTAATGTTCTTCCTAACATTTTTTTTTCTTTCTTTGTTTTTGTTTCTTCAACATCTCCCATTCTTTGAGATATTCTTTCATTGCCTTGGAATTTTCCATTGGGCACTTTGGACAATTAGAAACGTTTGGATACCCTCTAGCCAAGTGATATTTAAGACGGATTACACCACCGCCTTTCAATATCTACCTACAAAAATTACATTTGGTATGGGGTCTATTATTATTTACTCTAGTATCATATCTCCATCTAATATTTGGGTCTTCCTCCCTTTTAGGTGCCATATCAAAGACTCGATAAATGAAATTTCAATTTTAAATATCCAAGAGATGAAGAGCCAAGGGACCAATGCTTCCAAGAGATCCAATTAATTTAACTATTATAATTCACGTAAACTATAAAAATAAATTAGAAAACACTTCATAATCATATCCATATTTATTCAATATAAATGCCATATTTATTCATGATTCACATTTCAAAATCATTATTTAAATTTGAATAAAAAAGCCAAATGATCTATGGAAATGATAGATTAGCCATATATTAAGAATATATTCAGTGTTTATGGAAAAATCACAATAAAATATAAATAATTAATATTCATTTTTAATTCTAAAGATGATATATAAGCCATATATTAAGAATATATTCAGTCCTTAGTCCTTTGGGCTATATCATAACAAAATGTAATTAAATATTATTTATTATTAATTCTAAAAATTACAAAAAAATAAAAAAAAATCATAGTTGAATAGTAAATGTTAAATGATCTATGGATATGATAAATCAACCATATATTAATAATATATTCAATCATTAGAGCTATATCATAACAAAATGTAATTAAATATTATTTATTATTAATTATGAAAATTACGAAAAATTCAAAAAAAATCATATTTGAATGATAAATGTCAAATGATCTATGAATATGATAGATCATCTATATATGAAGAATATATTCAGTCCTTAGGGCTATATCATAACAAAATGTAATTAAATATTATTTATAATTAACTCTGAAAATTACAAAACAAATTAAAAAAAAGCATATTTGCATGATAAATGTCAAACGATCTATGGATATGATAAGTCAACCATATATTAAGAATATATTCAATCCTTAGGGCTATATCATAACAAAATTTAATTAAATATTGTTTATTCTTAATTCTGAAAATTACAAAAAAGATTAAAAAAAATCACATTTTAATAATAAATGTCAAATGATTTATGGATATGATAGATCAGCCATATATTAAGAATACATTCAGTCCTTAGGGCTATATCATAACAAAATGTAATTAAATATTATTTATTATTAATTCTAAAAAATTCAAACAAATTAAAAAAATCATATTTGAATGATAAATGTCAAATGATCTATGGACATGATAGATCAGCTATATATTAAGAATATATTCAGTCCTTAGGGCTATATCATAACAAATTGTAATTAAATATTATTTATTATTAATTCTGAAAATTACAAAAAAATAAAAAAACATATTTAAAATAATAATCAAGGGAGGGTTAGACCCTTTCCATATGAATACCTACTAGACACTTCCGAGATTTTGAAGGCATAAAGGACCAAAGTGGCCTTTTGATGCTATTTCTTAAGAGCTAATTCATAAAGTCATAGAAAAGGGTCAAAGTTGCCTTTTGGTGCTATTTCTCAAGAGTGAACTCATATAGTCAAGCAAGGGATGACGACCTTGAAAAAAATGAGCTCATTAAGTATTTTAGGTGAGAGTTTGATTTTGATTGAGAGTTTTAGATTTGATTTTGATCCTAATCCCATGACTAAATTCTTTATTGGATTTTTATCTTATTTACGGATTATTCAAATGATAGCTTTGGAATTAATTGTGATTCAAGTTTTTGGCTTAAAAAGTTTGGATTTTATTAAATAAAATTATTATTATTTGACTTTAATTTAAAAGCTTATTTGGGAGACCTAACTTAAATGTGGATTAACATTAGTATATGAAACTTGAGCTTATACGAAACATTTGATAATTTAAAAGGTGTTTTATTGTCTTTTGGGGGAAGATCAATGGTTTTCCTTTTAAATGGATTGAAAGAATTTGGGTTTTATTTAGATCCTACTTATGAGGATGGCAACCACATGGTACAACAGTCTTAGTGTCCTAGATCTAGTCGCACTAAGGTTCTTTCTATCCTACTTTCATCTAAGGCTACTATGTAAGGGTATTGTAGGTGCAATGCATGAGGTTGTTAAGAAAATTCTATACTCAAAGGCTTTAACAAGGTTGTTAATCTTCAAACCTTCACTCATGGACAAATGGACTTCTTTGATTGGTGACTAATTTGAAGGGTTTTGGTGGAATTTATAAGAACTAATATCTAGAGGCATACACCTACTATCATTCCTTTAATAAGTTGAATAGGGTTCTAACACTAATTCCGTGAAAGTGTATGTTGTTGTGATCGTTCAAACATGTAAGAGAAAAAAAAAAAGATAAATAGGAAGAAGCAAAAATGGGGGAATGCAATCACATATTGAAATTTATAAAAAACTAGTAAGTGTGCACATGGCAATTCTAGATGATGATAATGATAGTAATAATGTATCCAAAATTTTGTATAAAATTCATGTATATTTTTTTGTCTTTTATTATTAATCGGATGCAGATTGCAAAATTCAAATGGGTTACATAAACACCTCATATTGGGTTGGAAAGTTTTGAGTATATCATTGTCAGGCCTACATGCCTAGTTGCCCTCTTCTTTTTGTAATATTTTATTTTCTTAGTGTATCTTTTTTTTTTCATTTATTAAAAAAGTGTAAGATTTAAAGAGATGAAATTGAATGAGGTAAAAAGTAGTAGATTCAAACCTTATAATTAAATAGGGATTAAGTATTAGTCAAAACAAAGTTCCACAATCATATTCATTTTTTTAATAGTAGTATAAATATAAAATTATAGATGTATATTATGTATTTCATTTTCATCATCAATAAAAATAATTACTGTTTATCACACTTATTTTTTAATTTGATTATTAAAAATATCATAAATGTGTCTAAATTTTCTACTTTTTTGTACTTTTATATATTTATTTCTTTTTAAAAATATTATGATTAGACTATGACTTCATGGGTTGACCAACTTGATTCAGATGGTTGAATTACTTAGTCATTGCTTCGATAAAGAATGATTTTGTTTTTGAATTAGTTTTAAAATACATGAGTTTATATTGTTAAAATCATTGGACATAAATCTAATAGTAATATTTACCAGTGAAAAAAATAACTTAAATATAGGATTTAATAAGAGAGAATGAGAGTTAATACCTTAAAAATAAGACTTAATGAGAAGGGAATAAATGAGGTGAAAAGCAATAACTGAAATTACATTGTCAACCCTCATAATTAGAGATGGACTAAATACACAAATATGGGCATTTTAGTCAATAAAAGTTCCACACCCTCATTCATACTTTTAATAATAGTATAGATTCTATAAGTTTCTAAGTGGGCACATTTGGGGATTTAAGAGAAACTAAATTCTTTTGATGCATATTGAATAAAACTAATGATAAAAAAGAGATAGAGTAACCATCTAAACATTTTTAATAATGTTTAAAGATAAGAATAACTGTTACACAGAATAAAGAAGTTTGCAACTTTTTTAAAGGGGCCACTAGAAGAAATAAGAGGGGGAAGGAACTAAGTCACCAATAGACACAATAGGGGGGAGCTAGACAGGAACTACAAAGTTTTTCAAGGGTGATGGGCAAGGAGGCTGCCTCGTGGTAGACAATGTTGCGTTGGGCAAAGTGAGGTTAGGCGAAGCGAGGTGGCCTCACGATAAACAAGGTTGGGTTGAGTGAGGCGAGGTTGTGAGGCAAGGTTAGGCAAGGTTGTGTAGTACTTGATAATGATGAGGTTATGCAATGCGAGGCTAGCTTAGGTGAGGCTACTTCATGGTAGATGAGGTTGTGTTGGGCAAGGTGAGGTTGTGTATGGTCACCTCATAGTAGACAAGGTTGCGCTAGGAGAGATAAGGATGGACGAGGCTACCTTGTGGTAAATGAGGTTGTGTTGGGCGAGGCTGCCTTGCGATAGATGAAGTTGCTACTCCAAATTGCAAAACTAATAATACTTACCTCTTAAGATTGAACCTTAATTGCACACAACACTTAGGCTCAATTTGGAAGGAGTACATATACAAATTTGTAGAGTACAAAACCTTACATTTTATATTATTTTGTATGTATTTGTACTCCTTCCAAACTGAGCCTTAGGTGAAAAGTTAAAGCTCAACAACTATCAATAGACAATAGTGATCCAAAACTTAAGTCCCTAGTATAGCCACCAGCTATGAGCTTTGGAAAACTCATGCCCATTTTCTAGAGGAAATGAGCCCTCATTTCAGCTTTGAAAAATTGATTTTATTTGTAAAATAGTGACTCCATTTATCCATAGGAAAGCCAATCAATCTAGAAATCTTGGATCCAAATGGATAAGGAAAGGAAAGGTGTTAGGCACCCCTCTCTCCAAGTTGCTGTAGCACCCAATATTAGAGTTGTTTAAGATTAAACTCCAACAAAGACTGACAACAGAGATTGCTAAGGATTTCCAAAATCTTATGTTAAAATGCTTTCAATTTCTTCTAAAACTTGTTTGAGGAGAAGTTATTGGGCATTTGGTACTAATTTTCGTAAGACCTTCACCTCTCTACCTCTTTATCCAAGTCTAGAAGAATTTAAAAATGAAAGTTCCCCAAGTTTTTGTAATTCCAGGCAACCTAGAACTGTAAAAAACTAAGGAACTACAAACTTGATGAGCCAAAAAGACAAAGAGAGAGGTTATCTCTCATATGTAACATTGAAAAGGATTTTCAAGCAATGAAACCAAGTTGAATGAGCTCTTAAGCTTGTAGTGTGCTTTTAGTTTACCCTTCAATGTGAGGGAGAAATTGAAACTGTCAATGGAACTGAGTCAAACATAGTGGGGTAGATTTGAAGCTCAATGCCTCGATTTGGGACCCTATTTATAGAGATCAAAGAAAAAATAGCTATGAGACTCATCCATTCACAAAGCAGGGATTCTATGGTGGTGCTTTTATGAAAAAACAATCAAGGATTTTCATGGGAAAAGGTTTTTAGTCAACCTTTCCTTCTTAGTGCAACATTTCTCCTTGATTTGGGACATGGGTTTTGAGCATGTAATGAGAGTTACGGACATTCTTGGCATAGAAGGCTCATATTTGGGCCCTCCAATAGCATAAAACGTAAATCTGAGTAAGCTATAAATGTCATTTTGTCTATTCCTAGCTTTAAGTGTGGGTATCATTGGGTTCTTTTTAGGTCTTTTAAGTCTATTAGGCTCGTCCAAGTGTTTTAATAGGTCAAATAAGGGGCTGAAATCAGCCCTTACCCTCTTTAAGTTTCAGATTGGGATAAATGAAGGGGTGATTTGATTTGGTGTGAGGATGGAATCTTTTTTATTTAATGGTGAAATGGAGGAATTAGGTTATGAATATTCTGTTCTGGAATACAAGGGATTTAGGAAATGACACCACAATTCGTTGGCTTAAGAAATTGAAAAATTCTCATGATGCGGGACTACTAGCTTTTGTTGAACCCAAAATTTCTGCCACTCATATGAGTTCTCTTATGCAAAAGTTAAACATTGGAGGTTTCTTGGTTAATGATGATGCTTCCTTTCGACTGGTAATTTTCTGGCACTCGTCATGGACTGTCTTTTATTTTTTCCACGGAGTCTATTACTTGCTGTTTAGTTAAATCTTCGGGTTTAGACCCTTTTGTGCTTTTTGTTGTGTATGCTAGATGCTCTACACAGGATCGCAGACAACTGTGGTTGACTTTAAATGATGCTATTAATAGTCTACCATTGCCTTTCTTTTAAAGATTTACTTTCCTGGTTTCTAAGTAACAATATGGTATAATGATAACAGACATTTATAGTTCTAAATCTGGTTTCCAGGTAACAATATAACTGTAACCAGCCACATTGTCTTTGTAAACTCTTCATTTGCTTAATGTCATGGGTATGGGTCAGCTACCTAACTATCAACTAGGCTACCAAGCTAATCCTTTGAGGTTAGGTCAGCTCAGGCACCAAATAACAACAATCTAAACTGCATAAATTTTGAATTGCCTAGAAAGATTCATGTTGAAGCATACATATGAGTTGTTAGCTCCCTCCAAGGTTTAGCTTTTGATGGGGAAAGCAAATGAAATGTCTCACATTTGGGCTCAAATTTTGGATGCAGATAAATTGAAAGAAACAAGGAAATATATTTTTATCAATAATATAATTTGTATTCAATCAGGAGAAAACTCCCTGCTACCCAAAAGACTGATAGAAATAAGGAAATATTTACCCCACCATTCATAATCCTAAAAAAACAGTTAAAAAATGATAATTCACAAATAGGTCAAGAAGATAGACTAAACACTTCTCAGACTACTAAACATAGTAGTCCTATCATTCAAGTATATCTTATAAAAACACTTGTGCAATCAGAATTTTCTTTCCTACCATATGCTAAAATATTGTTATCATGCATTCCATATAACCTATTTCATTTGTCCCAAACTTCACATTTAACCAATCAAAGCTACAATAAATATGACAGAAAAACAAAATACTTCATAAAAACTACAGCAGGTATGAGAGAAAAAGAGAGCATCTGACACATGCTCTAGGCCCTAAACCTTGGTGCTCCACAGATTGGGCAAGGACTTACTCTTTCAAGTTGACATGAAATATTTACAGGAAGGTCAAGCATACTTATTTTTGACAGTATAACATGGCATGATGATTTAAGGATCTGACCATGTATCAAAACTCATTGGATTCAAGTATCCATAATGTTTTGTATAGATATGTATGAAATATGCATTCATAATCACACTTACAGGCACTCATTTGGTTATAATATGTTTATGTTATCTTATTTTTCTATAGAGTGGACATGAAATTACCTATTGTGCAGGTAAATGCATAGAAACTGATATCATTGATGCTCAACCATAAGTGGTGATAAGTTACATATTGTAGGTTTTTCATTTTTTCTGTAAATGCATAGAAATAATGTTCTTTTAAAATAAGAAAAGGTGCCGATCAAAAAAGTCAGAAAAGGTATTGAGACAACACCTTGTAGATAGAAAATTGAGTTCCTCCTTCACGTATGAAAGCATTTTATGAAAATACACCTATTCATGTATGTTACCCACAAGATCCAAAGGAGCTCAAAAATCCCTCCCAAATGAACATTATAGATATCCTCAAAATTAGGGAGCGCCATAATTCAGTCAAGACTAATCCAACATCAGCATATAACAATGAAAGTACTTCCTTTCCAAGAGGAATCACTTCGAGAAGAACAAAGATAACCACAAGAAGGAATCTTTCTTAGTCCAGTTAACATCAGAGATGTTTCATGGATAAGAGAAAAAGAAGAAAAACAAAATGCAAGAAAACAAAATTGGGCTACATCGAAAAGGGAACAGGAGGTTTGGGGGGCAAAGCCCCCCAGCCGAAGGAGTAGGGGGCAAACCACTTTTTGGTTTCTTGATTTTGTTTTTTTTTTTCACTGAATGCTTGTATCATGCCTTATAATTTGAGCATTTATTAATGAAATTTTCCTTTTAACACTTGAAAACACAATTTATAATTAGGAGCATTTATCAATGATGTGGGAACATCATTATTCCTTTCAAACCCCTCATACAATTTAGGAGCTTAAAAATGCAAAGGATGTTTAGTTATGCATAAATGGGAGAAGACAGAGATAACTAATTCAGAGAGATTCAAGTAATGAAGGAAATATGAAAGTTAACATACAAAAGAGAGCATTAATGAGAGTATTCAAATATGACCATGGATTTTAACTGGAGATATTAAGCTTTGGAAAAAATAACCAAAATTTCTGAAAACCCTAACTTACTCTTGGTATGGGTGACACTACATGTAGGAAATTTAAAGAGAAGATAGGCATGATTAATCGGTAGTTATAGAGAACAGGATAAGAAAAGACAGGAAATGATCTATGATTTCTACGAAAAAGAATTGAATATAGGCGAGAATTTGCCATTTTGATAATGAGCAACCTCTCTCTAGTCTCTTGTTCCTCACTTTCAGAATCAGTATGGCCTGGAGTTCGCTTTAACACTGCAGAATGCAGAGTTGTAATATGGTCAAAGTAAGCATAAAAAAATGAATAGGATAGAGAGAGAGGAGTACGATAGAGAGAGAAAGAGAGAAGAAGAAGAAGAAGAAGAAGAAGAGGGATAGAGAAACTTACCGTTTCTCGAAGAGAGATACACCAGTAGAAGCTCGAGGGTTTTCAACTCACAGTCGCTTCACTCCTTGAACACCGACAACCTGAGAAGCAAGAACAGCAATGAACCAAGATATGCGCAAGTAGAGACGAAAAGAGTGAAGGTAGAGAGAGAGGGAGAGAGAGAGAGAGACGCGCAAGAACGAAAATATGCGCGGGCAATGCTAAACCAATGAAAATTTGAGGAAATACCCGTGCAAACATGCAATGGCCACGGTTTTAAGAAAAGTAGAGTATGTATTTCATAATTGCAATGGTTAAATTTATAACCGTGAGTATGCATTACAACAGTTCATGAAAACGTGGCTAAGCTAAATACGAGAATTGAACATATTGCTATGGACAAAATATTCGGTTGCTATATGTGATTTTTAGCAACCATTTTTTTGTCCGGTACTGGAAAAACCGTGGCTAAAGATTATTTTTCTTGTAGTGGGAGAAACTAGGGGGTATCAGCCCCAACTCTCAGTCCATGAGTGACTTTCAATTTTGTGTTTGCAATCACTTTGCACGATGTTGGCTTCCGTGGCAACACCTTTACTTGGTGTAATGGCTGAGAAGGCCAAGCCTGTGTTTGGGCCCAACTTGATCATTGTCTGGTGAACAGTTCTTGGTTAACAAACCTTCCCATAGTGCCAGTTACTCACTTGAATAGTCTTTATTCTGATCATCATCCATTGTTGTATAAGTTACTATTGTTTCAGTCAGGAAACCGACTATGTTTAAATTTCAGCAGATGTGGTTGAGCCATAATTCTTTTATATCCATGGTAGAGGAAAACTGGAGAACTTTGATTCAGGGTACTTCACTCCAATGTATGGTGTTTAAACTAAAATAACTTTGTAGAGGTCTGCGGACCTGGAAAAAGAAGTCTTTGGGAACCTCTTTTGGAATATTAGCCTGCCTGAAGATGACATGCTCAGAAAAGAAGTGGCCATGCTGAGAGTGATTCCCTGGAGACTCTGAATGCTCTGCGAGGTGCCAAGAAAAACTTACATCATTGTCTCTTACAGGAAGAAATTTACTGGAAGCAAAAATCAAGAATTAAATGGCAACAAGAAGGGGATCGTAATACCAAATTCTTTCATGCGACTGTTAAGGCGAACCAGTGGCACCAAATGATGAAAGAAGTTTAATTGGAGGATGGTTCTCGGATAACTGATCCGGATCATATTATTATGGGGAGCACCCGGTATTTTGAAAATATTCTCACAAATGAGCAATGTGAATTGCCAGAAGGCCATTTGGATGTGATTTCGCATGTCATCACTAAGGTAGAGAAGTTGCAGCTTTTGCTTCATCTAATGGCAGAAGAAATCAAATTGGCAGTCTTTTCCCTTTGTAAAGATGTCACCCCGGGACCTGATGGTTTTACCGGATATTTCTACACTGCTTGTTGGGATATTATTTGTGTGGATGTTATTGCAGTTGTCCAGAACTTCTTTTCGGGCATGGATCTCCCTTTAAGTTACACCTCTACTTACATCTCATTAATTCCCCAATGTCAGAACCCACAAAGCTTTGTTGATTATAGGTCCATTAGTGTCTGCAATTTTTCTTATAAAATTATTTCTAAAATCATGGTGGATTGGCTTAGTAGTCTTCTGGAGAAATTGATTGCTCCTCAGCAGGTTGGTTTTATCAAGGGACGCAATATCCTTGATAACATTGGTCTTGCTCAGGAATTGACCTAGTAGACCGGTTGCAAAGTTAGAGGAAATAATGTAATCATCAAACTGGATATGTTAAAATCCTATGATAGGCTTCACTAGGACTTTCTCTTCCTTGTTTTGGCAAAGTTTGGTTTCTCTAATGATTGGATTGGCCTGATCTGTAAAGTAGTTTGCAATTGCCGGTTCTCTCTGAAGGAAGATGGCACTTTATATGCTTTTTTAAGTCTTCTAGAGGCCTTCGGCAAGGAGATCCCCTTTCCCCTTATTTGTTTATACTTGCTGAAGAGGTGCTAAGCAGAGGTCGAATTTATTTTCTAGCAACCCGGATATGTACTATCATGTGCCAAGAGGTTGCTATCCTGTTACTCATGCACTTTATGCAGATGATACAATCATCCTCTGTAATGGCTCTATTCTGGCTCTACATATGCTGATGGGTTTTCTGAATAAATATGAAATGGGCTTTGGCCAACGTATTAACAAGAGAAAGAGTTGTTTCTATCTCTCGACCAAAGCTTCGGAAACCAGGTGCAACATGATCGAATTGGCTCTAGGCTTTGGTAATCAGCAGCTCCCGTGTACTTACTTGGGGGTTCCTTCGCATAAAGGTAAGGCTAGAAGATACATGTTGGCTGACCTTCTGAGGAAAATTAATGCTAAACTGGACTCTTGGAAAGGGAAACTTCTCTCAGTAGGTGGTCGGATCATTATCTTAAAACATGTTCTTTGCTCAATGTTGATCCACCTCCTGGGGGCTTTGATATCCCAAAGTTGATTATTCAAGACCTAGAATGAAAGTGTTAGATTTTAATCTCATAAGAGATTAAGTCCAATGGGTTTGATTGGTCAATTACATGAGAAATTGCACCTACACACTTGATTGAAAAATTCGCTTTTCTCTTACAAAATCAGTTTTGAACTTGTCCCACATTGGAAAATTATAAGCTTTGTTTTCAGTATTTTAATAGGAGCTGATTTACACTCCTTAGAAATAGTAGAGGAGAGTATGGGGGTTTGATACCATGCAACGCATGTGCGCGTGTGTGTGCAGCGCTTTAGAGGCGCACTTTGGTTTTGGTGCGATGCTGACCGTTAATCACCGTTAATGAGATCAACGATCACAATTTGATCGGGTGTGATCAAGAGGCACAATTCAAACTTAACAGTCATTAACTGTTAATTACTTTTTAAACAGTCACAATATTTGAAACTGTGACTATTCAATGTGCCCTCTCTAAACCAACACCTACCTTTTCTTCATACCTCTTCATAAACTATTTAAGGAGCATGAACCCGACTCCAAAAACACAATTTCGAAATCTACTTTCTCTCTCTCTCTCTCTCTCTCAATTCGGTCTGCTATAGTCTCATAGAAGGTTTCTTCGGAGATTCTTCAACTTTGCTTGTTGCATATTCTCGCCCAAGGCTCTGTTGTATCCTGGGAATGGATTTGCCTGTAACCCAACAGGAAACTCAATGAAACTGAGTGGGGCAAATAACGTTCTAAAAACAGTGTCTTCAGACGCACCTCAGAGCTTCTCCTCCAAAGTTACAGTGACCCCATTTTCCAACAGAAAGTTTATGCACTTTCTTTGGGCCTATACTAAGGAAAACGCCAAACACAACTGAATATCTTCGTAGACTATCTGCAGCCAAGTCGAGTGTCGAGTTAGGGGGCCTTGGTATCAGGAGTCTTCTGGACCTTAGTGGGTTTTCAGGTTGAAATCGTTGTGGTGAGTTTCTACTCAAGAGAGCTATTGGCCAGCCTTCTTTAGAGGGAAATTCTTATAAAGGTGGCATATCCAAGAAAATTATAAGGGCTCCTCACAAAACTTCTAAATTATTTCTTTCACCTTACAACCTGGCATATACGAGCATGTGATATTCCCTTCTGGATAGAGAATTGGTGGGGTCCTAAACCGTTGTTTCACTTTGCTCTTGATCCAGACTTAGTGGATCTAGGACTAAATTGAGCACAACCTTTGGACACAAATTATGTCTCATTTCGCTGCTCTTTGAATTAATATTAAGGAAGGTATGGATTTTAGAATTTGGAAGCCTACTTCAAATGGTTCCTTTTCTTGCTATTCTACTTGGAGAGCTATCTCTACCCATGGAACCCTGTATTTTGGCACTCATTAGTGTGGAACAAAAGAATCCCTCCAAAAATTTCTTTCTTTACTTGGTAGCTTTTGAAAGTGGACATCTCTATTGATGAGAGTATTAGAAGGCTTGGTATCTAGTCGTTTCAGCTTGTGTTTGTTGCAACGTTTTTGAACTGCCGTTGACTTGAACGGTCGGACTGTACGGCCTGGGAACCATCCAGGCAACCGGTTTCATTTTACCTAAAACCTGGAATCTGGTAAAAAACCATTGAAAAAGTCAATAAACCGTTGACCCAGGCGGTCGAACTATCAATCCATCGACCAGTTTAGTGGTTTTTGACCATTTTTATTTTTTTAATTATTTTTAATTTTGCTGCCAGAACGAGTCGTCTGTTCCAACCAGACGGTCGGACCGTTGACCCAAAAACCGGTGGCCAGAACGATTCCATTTCCAGGTCGTTTTTTTAAATGTTGGTTTGTTGTGCTTCTAAAAATTGAAACCACAAACTATTTACTTGTCTTTAGCAAAATGGCAGTTAAAGTGTGGACAAAATTTAACTCCTTATGTGGTATGCCTCTTTTTATCACGCAATCAGCTAAAGAAAGACTATTGTATTGGCAACAAAAAGGTAGTGGAGGACACTCTCAAGTGTGGGAATTACTGGCGTCGATCCCCCTCTTCATCATGTGGGAGATATGGAATGAAAGATGTAGGAGAAACTTTGAAGGGCGCTACAAATCGGATGGGCAGATAATTGCGAAAGTACTGAATTGGGTGCAAGAAATATGCTTGTTGTTCGGGTCATGGTTGAGCTGGCCCAAAGAGACACGTGGTCGCCCAGTCATTGCCTGGTCAGCCCGGCCACATCGGCATAGCTCGGCCAGCCCCGCGATATACATAGAGTCTACAGCCTAAGCCGGGCTACGCTATTACTGTGGCCCCCCATCTTATCCTCTCAGCCACATCAGCTACACGTCACGCAGATAAGCGTAACTACGGATAAGGAAGAGTAAGGAAGACAACTCCGCCAGGGATTAGGACTCTATCCGAATACCTCGGCGGCTAACCTCATCCCGATAACCCCGGAAGCCCAATCCGACTAGGACACGGATCTTTGGCTATAGAAAGGTATTTCATGCTCACAGTAAGGGATCCAACTTCTGACACCCGTACTTTCTATCTGCTCGGCCTAGCACCTTCCTTGCTCAACTTGACCTTCTGCTACCTCCTACTGACTTGAGCGTCGGAGTACCTACCCGGGGATAACTCCTTGGGCCTCTAACATCTTTCTCAATCACATGTCTTGAAGCGTGGCATTGTCCTTTCACCTCGGTTCCACCCTGTTGACAAGGGCTATCTGGTTGCTCTCCTCAGTTTGAGCACCACCTCGGATTGAGCAGCATCATATTGGTGCCGTCTGTGGGAATTGCACAAAAAGCCTTTCCTAAAATCTTTTCTCCTCTACTGCGCAATCAAGAAAGCGATCAAGATGCCTAAGAACCAGTTTGAACGATCAACATGTTGATCCCCATCTTGGGAATCTCGGCATCACATCCCTCCACACCAAGAGATCCCTCAGCCGCTAGCCGCGGTTAATCCTGTGCAATTCCGGGCAATGCAGGAGAAGGTCGATAAGATCTTCGAGATAATGCATATGCTAGGATTCGCAGCACCGCCCAGCTAGGCCGTTCCCCCTCATGCCCCAATGCGTACGAAGGATGATCCTCGCCCCGAGGACCCCAAAACGCACCATCCAAACAGAAAGGGAGCGTGGTCCGACCGTGAAAGGCAAGACACGACAAGGAAGTCCACCTCAACAGTCCGCTCTCGCGAGCCTGACAACCATAGTAGAATGCATCAAACTACGTAGATCCCTGCCAAAGAAAGGCTCAGCAAGTGGACGCCACCTCGTGTGGTCTCTGTCGCTGAGTCCAGCTCGGTGAAAGATCGCTCCGCATGGCCCGAGAAGGAGAGAGCCTCACGTACCGCGGATGTTAGACAGTGTATTCCCATAGCTCCAATCAGATTGATGTACTGGTGCATTTATTGTAAATGACTAATAATACATAATTGATTCGTATTATATATGGTGTGTTTCTGTGTAATACCCTTAAATTGGACACTTAAGAGACTCGTGTTAGTTTAGAATCTTCACAGCCATTGGATAGACCTAGGGAGGTTTATCTTGCCAAGGCTGACACAAATGTGCTGCCAAGTCGGTTGGGGTGGCTTGTCTTAGCTGGCAGGGTGAGACTTGAAGCACATGCAGTGTGGGTTTTCTTGAAACCTTGAACCGGACCAAATTCCAGTATTGCCTTGGACCTTGGAGATAGATGGGCAAAGCAGGAATGTTATACCTGACCCCTAGACTCGATTATGATACTGCACTAGGTGTCAGATTGGGTTGTCTTTGATATGCTAATCAGTGAGATCCTTAGCGGGGGTCAAAACTTGGGTATGTTGGGGCAGTCTGAGAATTCACCTGAGTGGGTGATCATAGTGACAAGATCATCCCCTTTGTCGAACAAAGTGAATGGTCGGGGAATGCACTATCTCTGATGGAAACCTAAATTGTTGGCAGTTGATTCAAACTTGTTGAGATTTGTTTTGCAAAATATATTTTTATAGAGATATACATATGTATTATGGTTTCACAAAATGTTTGCAAAAATGTTTTAATTCCCAGGATCTATGTGAGTAGAGAGTGCAATCCTGTACCTTGTAGCCGAGGGAGAGGTCCTCTCTTGTCGGGAAATGCTTGATCATTATGAGCTGAGAGGTTAAGTGTAAGACCATTTAGGGTTAATTAACCTGATGGGCTAATCTCACATCTGCCCATAGTCTTTGGGCCTTTCATAAGATGGCTTGACCCAAGGACCATTTAGTCTAAATTTTGGGCCCATTAAGAGACCATACTAATGGACTCAGGTGTCCACTGTATTAAGCAATGAATTTGGCCAGGCCTTGTAATAGAGGTTGGGTTGAACCCATGTGACTGATGTGGAGATCAATGATAGGGTTCCATGCCATACAAAGAGAACCAAACTGTTCAACACTTAAAGGGAAATGAGCATGAAAGCTTAATGAGCCTAAAGCCCAATTCGAACTGGGCTTAATATGATTAATTAAATAGGGGCGAATCTGGGTATGGATCAAAAGAAAAGGATAAGAGGATAGTTCTTATCCACTAAAAAAGTCCAGATCTTAATAGAGATTTGGATTAGGAAACTTCTAATTTGATTAGGAGTAACTAATCTTGATCTGCAGATAAGATAAGGGATAAGCCTTATCACTTAAAGAGTTCAAATCCAAATAAAGATTTGGATCAAGAAAATCTTAATCAGGTTAGGAGGTTAACTCTTTAAGGGTTATATAAAAGGAGGAGGACGAACTGGAAAAATGTTGCATAGTTCTACTGTTTTCTGCATTCAGTTCTCTCTCCTTCTACTCTTGCCGCTCTACCCTGTTCAATCTTTACCTCTTGGAGTGATCAAGATTGGATCTTGATATTGTTTCTTGGTAGAAGAAACAATCTTGAAGCTATGCTCACTACCCTGTTCGATTCTTGCTGAAGAATCTGAGGTTCTTGCTAAAGAACTCCTTGTTGATTCTTCCTCACCCTAAGTTGTGTCATCTTCAGTGGATGAAGATTTGGTAGCCTCTTTGGGCGTGAACACCTACATTGGGATGAGCTTTTACGTGGATTCCATATCAAGTATACCTCTCCCTAATCTTGGTTTTAGATTTGGTTTGGTTTGTTTCAATAATGAACCTTGAAAAATGTAGTTTTTCTAAATCAGGGAATAAGATTCCCGGAAGGGAGAAAGAAATTTTTGAAATTTCGCCCAGCCACCCTACATGTTTCGGCCATCCATATGATGGATCTCCCTTCCCTTCAGTGGTATCAGAGCCAGTTTCAAGTCTTGAACCAAATCTAGACCAGATCTGAACCTGCACAAATGGGCAGAAATTGTTCTACTTGATTTGCACAAATTTATTGTTTTTCTAAGAAATCGATTCTCAGTTATGGCCATGTAGATCTGAAATTAATTATTCATTCTTCTTTAATGATTATGGAATGGTTCTATAATTGTTTCTTGGATTCTTTGGCTATCGTGTGGTGGAGATCGAATTCTTCAAAGGTGGCATGATTTGCGTACCCTACAAATTTTATTTTATTCGTTTTGGTCTGTAAATATTTTTTTTTATTTTGACAAAATGTATAGGATTTTATGTGATGTAATTAATAGAAAAATAGGTTTTCCTATTCTTTTAACATCTGAAGACTTTCTGGAGTGCATGGAGGAAGAGAAGATATTTTGCAGTTTGAGAAACTGCAATATGCGATTTGCAGATTTCGATTTCACTATCTGCGATTAACACTTTGTTTTGCAGGTGTGAAATCACACGTACAACCCTCTAATGTGTATTCTTGCTGATTCTTGATTGTCTTTAATCGGCTGTAATTAATTTTAGATCACAATCTTGAATTGGATCTTGCAATGGACACCAAACCCTAGGTCGGTTTGATCCAAGATTGGTCGAAACTGGTTGGACCAAACCTATGGTTCAATAGGGGTCTGTTCTCAGCCCCAAATTCTGATTTGGGCTAGGGGTTTGATGACCCATCACAAGATGCAACTCGGCCCACCCTGTAAAACTCAGTTTCATTAAGTTAAAACTACATTAGCCCAAATTCAGCATAAATGCTATATGGGCCAAGCTGCCTTTTGCAGTTCAGCCCATATACCTGCATAATGTTATATGATAATGTTATGGGCTTCAATGGGCTGATATTGATTTAACTTAATTAATTTAGGGTTTTTACAGTTGATTTAATTGATTGGATCAATTATGTGATGCAAGTGATGTATGTATGTGTGATATGCTGCGTACATGGGCCATAAGCACTTGGCCCATGTTCATTCGATTAGTGGCTCTCTGCGCACACCATGGATGAATGCACATCATTGCCATAGTGTCCATAAGATCATTGGATGATCTCCCTTCTTGATGGGCCCCACACCAACTTCCTCCCCAAGAGGAACCGTGCGGAACCCTAGCCCGTTTAGGGCTCATCTGAATCCGACTTTAAGAAAGTCAATGGGAGTCACTTTGGTTTGACCTAAATCAGAACTAGGGCATAATTTACTTGTTCCCTCCATTTACATATAAGTGCATGTGATAGGGAGATTCATATGATGAACTCTCTAAAAGCCTTCCATCATTAGCATGAAGATGAGCTTATCAGTAATGAGGAGATGCACTATAAAATTGGGTTATCCATTTGTTGGTGAGTCTGTTGATTGTTTCATAAGATGATAGGGGCGTCATAGACCGATGTGGGAGGGGCCTATCCTAAAATGGAAGACCCCCTCATGGTACCTTGGCGTTCACGAATACGATGGGTAAGCACTTATTGGACAGAAAGGTTTAACCTATAATGGCAATGAACCTTGTCTGACTGAGGCCAAAGGGAAAGCTCATAAGATGAGTGATATGATCCATCACAAAAGGTGGTGGGGTTATGTAGCTGAAACAGTTGGCTTCATGCACTGTATGTGATTTCCCATATTTCCAGAGACATACATTGCAGTCTTCGTAGATAGGAGGGAAATCTCAGAGATGAATAAATAGAATTGGAATATAGATTAAAAGCCATTTATATGTAACAACATGAATCAATTTAGGTTGTTGACTAATATTTGATTTTCCTTTTACCAGAAATAGCAAACGGACAATTCGCCAAACTGTTGGACGGCAATAAGCTTAAGGGCCCAAACTATGCTAACTCGTTCCATAACCTTATGCTGGTTTTAACGTCCGAGAAATTGGACAAGGTTGCTAAAAACCCTACTTTAGATCATTCGGGTGATAGGGTGCCTGAGGCCCGTAGGAAAGAATATCAAGAATGGGAAGAAAAGAATTCTCTTGCCCAGTGCTTTATCATAGCCTCCTTAGACAATCCGATACAGAGACAGTTCGATCAGATCGAAGTGTCTAAGGATATCTTGGATAGTTTGAGGATAATGTACGAAGAGTAGAATCGTTCTACTCGCCAAAAGGTCCTAAAGAAGTTTATGACCACACAAATGACCAAGAACCAGTTGGTTCATGACCGTTGTCTAAAGATGATGGGTTACATTAATGAACTAGAGGCTCTTGGATTTGGGCTAGATCATGTCACCAAAGTTGATGCCATCTTAAATTCTTTGTCTCCTTCCTTCAATCAGTTCATTATAAACTATAACATGAACAAGCTAAATGTTAACCTTCAGGAACTCAGCAATATGTTGTAGAGGGCCGAAGAACTGATAAAGAAGGATGAGCCCATAGCTATGCTTGTTGAAGGTAACAAGTCGACCAAGAAAAAGAGGAAGGCAAAGAAGAAGCCAGAGAAAAAGGTTAGCAAACCTAAAAAGCAGAAGAAGGATAAGACATTAGATTCCTGCCACTTTTGCAAACAGACTAGCCACTAGAAGATGAGTTATCCTTACTACTTGGAAACCAAGAAACAAGGTAATCTCGAATCTTTTGTCATAGAGACCAATATGTTGGTCACTTCTACATCCTAGTGTATTGACTGCGGGGCTTCTACTCATGCATGCAATACATTGTACGGGTTCAGGACAAGTAGAAAGCTGAGTGATGGAGAAATGATTCTTTACTTGGGGACTTCTGCAATAGTTGCAACTACAACTATAGAAACTGTAGATTTAAATTTCAGAGAAGGAATTGTAACTCTTAATATTGTCTTTATGTATCAAATTTGAGAAGAAATTTGATTTCTGCTTCAAAATTGTGCATATATGGTTATTCTATTTTGCTCAGTAATGTGAATACTATTAAACGAAATAACAAATTCCTCACTTACGAAAAACTCGAGAATGGTCTCTACGTTTTTCATCCTTCTCTAGAAACCAACTTAACCGAAACTACATCGGAGGTAATCCCCATGAAAAGAACTCGTGATACAGTTAATCCCACGTGCCTGTGGCATTACCGAATTGGCCGTATTAATGTAGATCATATCACAAGGTTGGTAAAGGATGGTCCTTTGGATTTTCTAACTATAGAAGATCTTTCAACCTATGAACCTTGCCTTCAAGGTAAGATGACGAAACGACCATTTATAGGTAAGCCTGAAAGATCTACAGGCACACTAGACCTAATACATACTAATGTATGTGGCCCTATGAATGTTAGGACACATAACCAGGACGTTTACTTTATAACATTTACCGATAACCATTCATGGTATGGTTACATGTACCTAATGAGACACAAGTCTGAATCCTTTGAAAAGTTCAAGGAGTTCAGACAAGAGGTCAAGAAATAGTTGGGGAGACACATTAAGGCCCTTTGATCAGATCGAAGGGGCGAATATCGCTCTGACGAATTCAGGGACTACTTAAAGGAGGACGAGATTGTATCATAACTAGCTCCTCCTGCTACACCACAATTAAACGGTGTGTTAGAGAGGAGGGACCAGACTTTATTGGATATGGTACAATCACTTCTCGTCCACTCGAAACTACCTACATCCTTTTGGGGGTACGCATTAGAGACTGCCATATACGTGTTGAACCGGGTTCTAACCAATTCCGTTCCTAAGACTCCGTATGAGCTATGAACTAGTAAGACCGTATGAGCTCTGTTGTTGCCTATTTCTAGGTTACCCCAAAAGCTCTGTAGGATATTTATTCTATGACCCAAGAGAGTAGAAAGTGTTTTATAGTCAAAATGCCCATTTCTTGGAAGAAGATTACATCCTGAACAATCATCATCAGGAAGTTGTTCTTGATGAGCTTAGGGGTAGTGGGAGATGTCCCACAGGCTCTAGAAAATAGCCAACCTAGAAGGTCTACCCAGGTATCCAGGCCTCTAGTTCGTTACAACTATGATCAAGAAAGTTACTTGATGGAAGCCATGAACAGCGAGGAAGATCATGTGACTTATACGGAAGCTATGTTGGACATAGATTCCTTAAAGTGGGTAGATGCCATGAGAGTTGAGATTGACTCAATGAAAAACAAATGGAGTTTGGACTCTTGTAGATCTGCCCCCTGGGGTAAAAGCAATTGGTTGCAAATGAATTTACAAGAGGAAAAAGGGCCCCGATGGGAAGGTTGAGACCTACAAGGCTCGTCTTGTGGCGAACGGGTACACTCGGAAAAGGGAATCGACTATGAGGAAACCTTTTCTCTAGTGCCCATGTTTAAATCCATTAGGATCTTGCTAGCTGTAGCAACAAACCATGATTATGAAATTTGGCAAATGGATGTCAAAACTGCGTTACTGAACGGAGATCTTACAGAAAATATCCATATGCAGCAACTGCAAGGATTCATTACTGCAGGTCAAGAGCACATGGTGTGTAAACTTAATCGATCCATATATGAACTTAAGCAAGCTTCTAAGAGGTAGAACATCCAGTTTGACTCAACCGTCAAACAGTTTGGCTTTGAGCAGAATCCGGATGAGCCCTGTGTTTACAGGAAGACAGTTGGAGATAAGGTTACGTTACTGGTTTTGTATGTAGATGACATCTTACTCATTGGGATTGATGTAGGGATGTCAATTACGGTGAAAGTGTGGCTTTCATAGCAATTCTCCATGAAAGGTCTTGGAGAAGCCTCTTACATCTTGGGTCTTCGACTCTATAGAGATAGATCGAAGAGGATAATAGGATTATTCCAATCTGCTTACATTGACAAAATTGTCAAAAGATACGACATGGAGAAGTCCAAAAAAGGAATTATTCCTTTCAAGGATAGAGTCACTCTCTCCAAGGGTATGTCTACCAAGACTCCTAAGGAGATTAAGGGCATGAGAGAGGTTCCCTATGCCTTAGCCATAGGGAGCATCATGTATGCCATGTTGTGCACTCGATCTGACATTGCTCAAATAGTGAGTGTGGTAAGTAGATATCAATCAAACTCGGGACAAGAGCACTGGACAACTGTGAAGAACATATTGAAATAATTTCGAAGGACAAAAGAGTTTTGTCTGGTATTCGATGATAGTTCACTACAGATCCTAGGGTATACTGATGCCGACTTCTAGTCAAACCCAGATGATAGAAAGTCTACATCCGATTTATTTATTTTTTTATTTTATTCTTAAATCTATTTTTTCTTTGTTTTAATTTCTTGAGCGAAATAGATTTCTGTTTAGGATTGTTAGGTTCTATTTTTTTCTTTATTTACAGATTAGATACTCACTTCATTTTTTTTATTTTTTTATTGCTGCAGATTCTTATTTTTTGTTATTTTCTGTTTAATCCTTAGAGTAGCGATTTCCTTTGTTAATATTTATTTTTGTAGTTGTTAATTCTTTTTTTTAGCATAATTAATCCTTTTATTTTCTGTTTGTTGTAATTATTTGTTGCTTTACGTAATTGCCCCTTTAATTAATTAGTTATTTAATTGAATAATTTTATTAGTAGGAAATTATTCCAAATTTTGAATTTGAGTTTAAATTTCAAATTTTGAATTTGAATTTGAATTTAAAAATTTAAATTTAAATTTTTAAATTTTAAAAAAATAAAATTTTAATAACAAATAAAAAATAAAATATTTTAAATTTTTTGCATTTGCATTCCAACATTTAGGGTTTGTTATGTTCTAGAGCATGCCTCATATAGGGTTATTTGATTGCTGAAATTATTTTGTTAGTTGTTAATGTGTTAAGGTTTTTCATTTTTTAACTGCCCTTTTGCTGAATTAGTTTGTTTTTATTATTTTATGTTAAATTGCTGAATTGCATATTAGAGATAATTGTTCATGCATTGTAATTAGTTGCATTTGTTTTATTTATTGTGTTTTTTCGTTATTCTATTTAAGGGCAATCCAATTTAAATAAGATAAGGTGGGGATTTCATCACCCTACCTTGGCCCAAAAACCACCACCCTTTCACGTGCGGTTCACCCTAAATTTTAATTTAAAATTTGGATAGCAAGATCCTTTAGGGGGCCCCGCACATTTGGTTCAAAAGTGTGTTGAATTTTAGGGAAGTTTGTGACTACTTTCCATAACTAGCGGTTGGTGTCTAAGGAAATAGGTTAACTGGCTAAGCCTAAGTGGGTTTGTTGTTACTTAATTAGGTCCTTGCGAGAACAAGGGGAGCCTCCCAAATCCCCACCTCTTACCTGGCTAACCAAAGGAAGGGGTGTAATTCCAAGTGAACCTAAGAGGATTCACATTGGTTGAACCATTAGTTTAGGAAACCTTAGTTTAGCTTGTAGGTCGTGTGTTCGAATTGATAGCATTTTTAAAATTTAAAAAATTGAAATTTAAATTTAAATTTCAGGAATTTAAATTTCAAAATCTAAATTTGAATTTAAATTTCAAATTTCAAAAAAAATTAAAACAAAATAAAATGAATTTCATGGCCAGAGTTTGTGGAATGAGAAACTACTTCCAACCTAAGCCACTGATAGATTGGAACCATGTGTCTCAACAACTGGATAAGATTAATGGGATGGCCCAAAGACTTGATCAAGTATTTGCATTTCGTCAACAAATTTGCCCACCCAACTTTGTCATCCTACCCAACATGTTCCATCTGTGCCAGCCCGGTCCACCAAGTTAATGATTGTCCAACGGTGACCCAGTTTCAGTCGTTTATCCAAGAACAGGTTCAGGAAACCCAGAGTTTCTCGAGGCCTAATAATGACACATTCTTTCGCCCATATAACCTTGGGGGGGGGGGAAATCAGCCCAACTTCAGTTATTGGGCCCAAGCCCAAAAAACCACCTTGCCAGATGTGCACTCTCAATGGTCTGAAGCCCAGACTCACTGTGAATATAATGATCACCCTAACTCTTCTTGGAGGACACATCAACCCGACACATAGTTCCAGTAATACCATCAATCTAACTCCATGGCCCAGCAATTTCAAAGGCCACAAGTGCAGAGCCAATTCCAACAGTCTTACCTTAGGAACCCGCCGGTCCAACCTTATCAGGTTTACCCACAACCTCCTCAGACCAATACCGTTGATGACAAATTCATGTAGCTTTAGTAGCTGATTTTAACTCAGCAGCAGTCCATCGCTAGATTAGAGAGCCAAATAGGACAACTAGCTGAAGCCAATGCAATGAGAGAAATAGGACAGCTACCAAGTCAACCAGTTGTGAATCCTAGAAATCAGCCACTGGGTTTTCCTCCACAATAGATTCAACCACCTCCTAAGAACCCTCAGTTTGAAAATGCCAAGGCTATTACAACCTTAAGGAGTGGGAGGATTTTAGAGGACTCGTATGAGAAAAAGAAATTTGAAAACATCAGTGAAGAAGAAAAGGAGCAAGAAGACCATAAGTTGGGGGGGGGGGGAGGTAGAAAAAGGAAAGGAAAATTTAGAAGAAGAACCTATAGTGAACTGACTTGTAGTTCCCTTTCCAACTGCACTCATAGCCAGGCCGTTGCAAAAGATGAAAGAGACTCGTAACGAGGAGATCAGGGAGTTATTCAAGCAAGTCCATATTAACCCCTCTCCTCGACGCGATCCAACATGTCCCAACTTACGCCAAGTTCTTGAAAGAGTTGTGCACTCAAAAGAGGGAGCCACGATCGGCCCCACAAAAAGTGATGCTCTCGATAGATGTTAGTGTGGTTCTCCTAAACCAACTTCCCTAGAAAATGAAAGATTCTGGTGCTCCTCTCATAAGCTATGTCATCTCTGGAATCACTTTCGATTGGGCCCTATTGGATCTTGGGGCTAGTGTAAATCTGCTCCCCTCTATTATTTATGAAAGGTTCAAGATCAGCAAGTTAAAACCAAGCTCGGTAATTCTGCAACTCACCGATCGGTCAGTCAAGAGTCCTCAAGGTGTTAGTGACGACGCCATTGTTAGGGTAGAGGATTGTTACTTCCTAGTGGATTTTATCGTCCTAGACATGACCCCAACTGGGGAACTGAACCATAACCCGATAATCTTAGGACGTTCGTTTCTTGCAACGGCCAATGCAAACATCAACTATAAATCGGGAGAAATGGACATTTCATTTAGGGAGCAAAAATTCCTGTTAAATGTATTTAGTGCCACTAAGTATCCAAACCTAGGGGAAGATAAGTTCAAGGTAGATATAGTAGACGATTTTGTAGATGCCCTGGCTACCCCTTGGTTAGCCCAATCTGAGCCCTATATGTATAAAGAAGAAAGCGAGTTTGGGAGTGTAGATGAGAGAAGAAATGTGTGAATGCATCTGGTTGAAGACGTTAAACTTAGCGCTAGTTGGGAAGTAACCCAACGTAGTTTTCAATGGATTGTTCTTTTAGGATTTGAGTTTTTTTCTTTTCTCGATTTGAGACCAGTTGGTAGATCTTGAACCCCTTGGGAAAACCCTCTTGATTGTTCCCTTTGGCCTAAATCCCTTTGCAACACTCTAGTCATGCCATTGGGGACAATGGCATTTAAGTTGAGGGGTGAGGAAATAGAGAAAAATTGAAAAAAAAAAAAGCTAAGCCTTTAGAAATGCAGAACTAAAAATTTTTACTGAGAAATTTTTAAGTTTTTTCCATTAAAAGAGATTCCCAAACAGAAAAAGTTGAGGAAATTAATAGAAGAATATTGAATTTTGTAGAAATTGAAAATACTCCTAAGTTTGCCTTTATAAAGATAAGAAGAGAAAGATTGAGAAATTAGACAAAATTTCTTTAAATTGTTAGAGACAATGGGCTACTCTGAACAATGTTTCAAAGAGAGAGAGAATAAAGTGTCAATGGACACCTTAGACTTAGTAACCGGGTCTCTTCACCTTAGTTATGTGTCAAGATTCGCGTCAAACGGGAAAGGGAATGTCAAAGACACTTATCTAACACTTAGTTACCAGGTCTCTTCACCTAAGTCAAGTGTCGAAATTCGCATCAATGGTGGAAGGTAGCAATAAAAATGTGTGTGCATATCAAGTTCACGGGTAGAAATCCACTATTAGAAATGATAAGAAGAATACCCGCCAGATTTTAAAAATCAATCCCCCAATACTGATCTATACAAAGTTTGAGAATTCTGGAATCAGGATACCTGGCTAATTTTGTTAAGGATGATCTTGCAATGGTAATGATCTTTTTACTCAGTGTAATTTTAAGGCTACATTGCTAACAGACTAGCAATGGTTAAGTTGGGGGGTGTGATAACTTTGTATTTTGATGCTTGAACGGGCATCATTTTGGGGTTACCTAGGCCTTAGAATAGTCAAAATGTGCCCTTTTCCCAATTAAATTCAATATTGTGACCTCTGATGGTCCCTATGCAAATCCTAGGAAAATTGGGGAAGTTTCAGGACTGAAATGCAGTTTTTGGGAAACTAGTGTGAATTTCAGCTAAGAAAATGGGTGTTTTGTGAAAAATTGAGCACAGGAGGGCGTTTCCTATCTGCTAAACCAAGAATTGCGCCCCTCCTAGTGTATTAGCATACTCCCTCTCCTTATCAAACCCTAGACGCCTCCCCACTCATTCTTTTCACCTCTAACAAACCCTACCCGCCCCTAACTGCTAAATCCTCACCTTCCATTCCTTTTAATCTCCACCATCCATTCTAGGATGCCCTCTCTTTAGCATTTTAACCCTAGGGTGCCACCTAACTGAAGGGATAAGAGATCTATCGTATGGACGCCCAAATCTTGCGGAATGAAGGGGGCAAATTTCTAAAATTTTTCTCTCCCTTCAACTAGGAATTGCATTCCCTATTTAGAAAATCATATTTTCAAGGACCAATCTTGAACCATGAACTGAACCAGATCTGAACCAAAAGAAGTAGGAGAGAGGTATACCTGATAGAGAGAAATGTTATCTCTCAATGGAGGTGTTCACGCCCAAGGAAGGATCCAAAGACTGCTCCCACTGAAGATGGCGCAGTGCAGGATGGAGCAGAATCAGCAGCGTTCACCAAGAACCTGATCCTTCGTAAGAATAGCTGGATGGCACATGAGCACTGCTTCTAATCAGTCCTTCCACAAAGGGCTGATATCAAGATCGAATCTTGATCTCTCCCACAAAGTTTGAGATCAAACCAGAGGTCTGGCGGCGGCAGGAAGGAGGCGGCAAGAAAGAGTTTTGCAGAGATTGCAGAAATCTTTCCTCTGTGATTTCAACTCTGAAGACTAGAGACATTTTTCTCTCTTGTGTTGTGTTGTGTGTTGTATCTAAAGGCTGCCATCCCCTCCTCCTTTTATAGGCTTAAAGGGATCAGCTCCTAATCCCATTAGGAGTTGCTGATCCAAATCATATTTGGATTAGAAGTCCCTTTAAGTGATAAAGAAGAACCCTTATCTTATCTGTAGATTAGATCAGCCCTCTCCTAACCCTATTATAAGGCTCCTAGATCTAAATCTTATTTAGATCTTGGACTCTCTGAGTGGATAGGGTCACAGCCCAATCCTATCAACTGATTTAATCCCAGATCCGCCTCTCATTTAAACTGATAAAATCAGCCCAGTTCGAAATGGGCTCTACGCCCATTAAGGTTTTGTGCTCACTTGGCCTTCCAAACTGCTGCCCAGTTGGGATTCCTTGTATGGCGCGGGACCCAAACATTGATCTACACATCAGCCACATGGATTCGGCCCAGCCTTTGTTACAAGGCCTGGCTGAATACACTGTTATGGACAGTGTACCCCCTGAAACCCATCAAATGGGCTCTATGGGCCCAACACTTACCCTAAGTGGTCCCTGGACCAAGCCACCTTGTAACACCCAGGGATTGTGGGCAGATGCAAGATTAGCCCATCAGGTATTGTGGTCTTACACTCAATCTCTCAGCCCTTAATGATCAAACACTGCCCGACAAGAGAGGACCTCTCCCTTGGTTGCAAGGAACAATGTTGCACTCTCTGCTTATATGGATCCTGGGAATTAAAACATTTTTGCAAACATTTTAGAAACCATAATATATATACTTTTATATCTCATATAAAATATACTTTGCAAAATAAATCTCAACGATTGAAATCGGCTGCCGGCAGTCTTGGTTTCCATCAGTGAGAGTGCATCCCCGATCATTACCTTTGTCCGACAATGGGGCTGATCCTGTCACTATGATCACCCACTCAGATGAATTCTCAGACTGTCCCAACATACCCAGGTTTTGACCCCCGCTAAGGATCTCACTGATTAGCACATCAAAGACAGCCCAATCCGACACCTAGTGCAGTATCATAATCGAGTCTAGGGGTCGGGTGTAATTTTCCAATTTTGCCCATTAATCTCCAAGGTCCAAGGCAATACTGGAAATCTGGTACAGTTCAAAAATTCAATTAATTCTACATTGTATGTGCCTAGGGTCTCACCCTGGTAGCTGAGACAGGCCACCCCAACCGACTTGGTGGCACAACAGTGCCAGTCTTATCAGGATAAGTCTCCCCAGACCGACCCACTGGCTGTGAACATTCTAAACTAACACGAGTCTCATTAAGTGTCTAGTTTAAGGGTATTACACAGAAACATACCAAGGGAACATGAATCAAATATGTACTTTTATTCATTTACAATAAACTCATAATGTACATCATTCTGATTGAAGCTAAGGGCATACAAAACTGTCTAACACTAACTTCTATTCCCCACCATTCAGCCTTTAGCCACTAGATCTCAGCCCTCTATTTCACTCTCTATCTCAACCATTCACTCTAGGGCGACATCCACTCCTTTTAATCTCCACCATTCAATCTTAGGAGTCTAAATCTCAGCCATACATAATATTGGGCGCCTTCTCCTTCTCTTTTCAGCCTTAGGATCACCTTAGAACAATCCTAACCCTCTATTCTCAACCCTAGGGCACCCATGTTTCTATAAAAACCCAGCTTTCGCCTCCCTCTTTCTCTCTAATCTCAGTTATGACCACCCTTCTCTATAAGAAGGACCCCAGGGGCCCTGGAAAACGAGTTAGTCAATTCACCCAATTCACAAGGCTAAGGCTTTTTGAGGAGTTCAAGGTTGTAGAAGGGAAGGACGCCTAGATCTTGTCAGGAGGGGTTCCTGCAAGCAGTCCATCCAATCTGCAACTACCACCACTGGATTTGATCAGCTATCCTTTTCATTTTCTTTATTTTCTTTTATGTTATTTTTATTCCAGCAATATTTTAGATTTAATTTATGTTTGTTTGTTTGTTTTTCAGATTTGAATTCGTTCGGTTCAAGGCTAAGGTGTCTCGAGGGGTTCGAAGGTTGAACGGAAGGAGAAAGCTTGTATTTCATCTTCCCGAATAGCTACCACCATTGGATCTAAATTTTGGATCATTTTCATTTATTTCTTTTGTTGATTTCTGTGTTCTTTAATTTATGAATTTTAATTATTGTCTTGTTTAATTCCGAACCTTTAATTTCAGCATTAATAAATTCTATTTTCTTATTTTCTGCAAATCCCATATCCATTTTCCTTTTATCTATCCAGAACAAAAAATAATAATTTTTATTCTTACTTCCCTATGGGTTCGACCCCTTCCTCACCACGTGCTATGTTGTTTAAGGTTATGTGAGGATTGGAAAAATTTATAAATTATTAAACTGGTGTTCCGAAGTGGTTAATGACACACTTTCGGCTACACCATAAACCTGATGAGCTAATCTCACATCTGCCCACAGTCCTTGGGCCTTCATAAGATGGCTGGACCAAATGACCATTTAGTGTAAACATTGGGCCCATTAAGAGCCCATATTGATGGACTCAGGGGTTCACTGTATTTAGCAGTGAATTCAGCCAGGCCTTGTAATAGAGGTTGGGTTGAACGCATGTGGCTGATGTAGATATCAACGATAGGGTCCCATGCCATACAAAGAGAACCAAACTAGCTAGCACATAAAGGGAAACGAGCCTGAAAGCTTAATGGGCCTAAAGCCCAATTCGAATTGGGCTTAATATGATTAATTAAATAGGGGACAAATCTGGGTGTGGATCAGCAAAAAAGGATAGGAGGATAACTTTTATCCGCTTAAAGATTTCATATCCAAATAGAGATTTGGATTAGGAAACATCTAATTTGATTAGGAGTAGTTGATCTTGATCTGCAAATAAGATAAGGGATAAGCCTTATCACTTAAAGAGTTCAGATCCAAATAAAGATTTGGATCAAGAAACTCTTAATCAAATTAGGAGGTTAACTCTTTAAGGGTTATATAAAAGGAGGAGGGCGAATTGAAAAAATGTTACACAGTTCCACTATTTTTTGCATTCAGTTATCTCCCCTTTTGCTCTTGTCGCCCTACCCTAATCGATCTCCACCTCCTGGAGCGATCAAGATTAGATCTTGATATTGTTTCTTGGTAGAAGAAACAATCTTGAAGCTGTGCTCACTACCCTGTTCGACTCTTGCTGAAGAATCTGAGGTTCTTGCTAAAGAACCCCTTGCTGATTCTTCCTCACCCTAAGCTGTGTCATCTTTAATGGAGGAAGGATTTGGTAACCTCTTTGGGCGTGAACACCTACATTGGGAGGAGCTTTTGCATGGATTCCATATCAGTTATACCTCTCCCTAATCTTGGTTTCAGATTTGGTCTGGTTTGTTTCAAGAACGAACCTTGAAAAAGGTAATTTTTCTAAATCAGGGAATAGGATTCCCAGAAGGGAGAATGAAATTTTTGAAATTTTGCCCAGCCACCCTGCATGGTTCAACCATCTATATGATGGATCTCCCTTCCCTTCAGCGGCCCCTAACAATAAGGTCACCGAGATCCCGGAACTCCGACAACGCCTAGAGTTGGAGCGTAGTCAAATTCAGAGAAGCAGGACACTGCCTATAGATCAGCCCGTGTAGCCAGCTGTACAAACTGCCAAGGAACCACCGTTCATCCAAGAGATCATAGATGAGGTGCCTCCCACGAGATCGGGCACCTCAACTCGACAAATACGATGGGAATACCGACCCCTCCGACCACATCGATGCACTGAAGGCTCAACTGATGTTGTATAGATCCTCTAAGGGCCTGATGTGCAAAGCCTTAGTAGCCACCCTCACAGGACCAACCCTGACTTGGTATTCCTCTCTACCCCCATGTTCTATAGCGTTTTGGGAGTAGCTAGAAACCCAGTTCCGTGCGTAGTTCATGGAAAGCTAGAAGCACTGGAAAACTTCGGCCAGTCTTATGCAAGTAAGGCAGAATCCCTTAGAGACTATCTGGCATGATTCAACAAAGAAGCACTGCAAGTTAGAAACATGAATCAGTCTGTAGCCGTCACTGCTATTCAGCATGGGATCTGCCCCTCGCCATTCAACTTCTCCATCTCCAATAACCCTTCCCAGACCCTAGCTACGCTAATGAGCCATGCGCAAAAGTACATTAATGCAAAAGAAGCACAAGCACAACTGCGGGATGAGGAAGAAAGGCTTGACAGAAAGGGGAGAGACAAAGAGGAGCGGAAGTTAGAAAGATCAAATCGGGATCACAAGAGACAAGACCGTAGACCCGACCACATACCACGGACACCGCCACCGACCTATCGGAACTTCACGCCACTGAACATACCACTGTCTAAAGTTCTGGTGCAGATTCATGACCATAGTTATGTTCGATGGCCCGAGAAGATGAAAACACAAGGCAACAAGAGGAACCACGACAAGTATTGCAAATTCCATAGGGACCATGGCCACGACACAGAGAACTGCTTCGACTTGCGCAACCACATCGAGGACCTGATCAGGCACGGGTACCTCGGTGGGTTCATCGACAAAAGCGAGAAGCCAACGCAGCAGGAACAACGCACAGAGATTGCTCGGCCACCGCCTCGAGCTCCTCCCGCTAGTGCGATCCACGTAATATCAGGAGTGATCACCGCAGGAGGAGAGAGCAGCTTGAGGTGTAAGAAGTATGCATTGTTGTGTGAAATCAACAACTAGGGACACAAGAAGAAGCGCAACCAGCTAATCACCTTCACCAATGATGATCTCCGAGGAGTTCAGGCCCCGTACGATGATGCCTTATTAATCACAGCCGAGGTTGCCAATTTCGAGATGCGACGAATTCTAGTTGACACAGGTAGCTCCACTGATGTGCTCTTTGATGATGCATTCGAGAAGCTCGGCATCGACAAAGAGTAGCTCACCCCCATCAACACTCCCCTAATGGGCTTCTTTGGGGAGTCCCTTTTGCCCATTGGAAGGATAACCCTTCCCCTCCTGATCGGAGATGGCAACATCACTACGACAACCATGGTGGACTTCATTGTGGTTCGTTGCCCCTCATCGTATAGTGCTATCCTCGGCAGATCGACCCTTAATGCTCTGCAGGCTACGGTCTCCACATTCCACCTCGCCATGAAGTTCCCCGTTGAATACGGCATAGGGGTAGCACGTGGAGACCAAAGAACTACACAACAATGCTACTTGCTCTACTACCGAGGATTATGCTTGGCCATGGAAACGTTGATACCAGAAGCTTATGATATGCGAGAACACAGCACGGCCAACCTATCGAAGACCTCATCTAGGTGCCATTCAATGAGGAAGACCCCAAGAGGATGATCCAGGTTGGCTCTCTCCTGGATGACCACCTCTGGGGAGAACTTGTGCAACTGCTAAGGGATCATGCCAACGTGTTCGCTTGGTCGACGGCAGATATGCGTCTTTGGCTTCGTCGATGTCCATGGCCTCTTCAGCAGCAACATCTTGGCCATCCTTCTCCGCAGCTCCCTTGTTGAGGTCGTCATCCTCCTCCTCCTCGGAGTCTGGGTCTTCTTCGGCCTTATCCAACATCTCCAAAGAGACACACGAAGTAGTGATCGATCTGAGGTCGAGCTCGGGGAATGCTTGTCTTGTCATCTAGCGACAAAGCTTGAAGCCCTTACAGAAGGCTGCGGTACCGAGGTCCTCTCTCATCTCGTCAAACTCCGTCGAAGGCTTATACTTCTTAATAGCAAGAACCTCAGCATCTTTGATCCCCTCGGTGAGAGTAGCCTTGCGTCAGCGGAAGTGACCCTCTGCTCCTCGGCTTCCTTTTTCAACCTCCCAACCTCCTTCTGTAGTTGCTCGAAAATCTCGTGTTTTGCCGCCACCTTGCCCTCTAACTTGTGGATGGCATCGAAGGCCTTCTCTAGTCTGGTCTGGTAATCTGCAGCTACCACCTCAGCATTCATTATTCTTGCGACCTACTACTTGGACTATTTCAGGAGGGCATGAATCATATAATTGGTCTACAAAAAGGAATCAATTACACTAAGTACAAGAGATAACATCCATGCAACGACATAGTAATGAGATCGGAACATACCACCATAACATAGCGCAATGTCTTCGTGCCTAATTCATGAGTCTATTGCTCAGCAAGCCGAGAGACCTCCTCGGGAAAAACAACTTCCTTGCTCTTTTTTAGGCTAGTCTGAAAATCCATGATGCTTTGGCTCTTCCCGGGGCCCTCACCCAAAGGGCCGACCCTAGGATGACTACACTGAAGCTTGGAAGACCGGACCACCTCGGGCTGATGGGGTGGCAACCTCCTTTCTTGGTCCTCCTCGACCAAGTTTATGATCGGGACCTCCTCAGCCTTAGTAGGGACAGTGGGCTCAACTGTCGGTTCTTTGGAGGAATCACCCTGGGGTGTCTTCCTCTTTCTCTTCTTCATGTCGGAGAAGAGCCGAGTCATTGAAAGGTCATGCATGATGCCTGCAAAAGACGAACAAAAAGATAATCAAAGCAACAAAGACAAAGTAATATGAAAAAAGTGAAGTAGTCGTGCCTAAAGTGGTGACCTACTCGGAGGACTCAGCCTAGCCTTAACGAGCTTCTCCTCGGCCAAATAGTCCTCTAACTTTAGGCCGAACTCTGCCAAGGAATGCATCTTTTTCCACATTTTCCTATCCATTCGATCCCTGGGGTCCTTATTGCCTTTCCTCGATTGTGTTGGGAAAGGCTACCCCCCATCGACAACAAGAGTGAAGTATATCTTCTTCCAGGTCGGAACCTTTGAGGTATACTCGTGAAGGAGTTTATGTCCAGGCCGATAGGATATATAATAACTAAATTTGTTCTCGGCCTTAGGACCAGTAGGATTCTGTTTTATGGAGCATAACAAGCTGAGGATATCTAAGTCTAAGGGAAGGTCGAAGTCATGAAAAAGAGAGATTGTACCGACTAGGGTGAGAACCAATTTCGGGTGGAGCTAATCGATGGTGACATCAAAAAATTTTAAAACTTCAATGGGTGAAGTGGAAAGAGAAGCCCGACAATCAGGTGCTCCACGAAGACGGTTATCTCCTCATGCTCGTAGTCCCAGGGAAAACCTTCTAAGGGAAGGTAGTAACCATAATGGTTAGGGAATTTGTACTGAGAAGCTAGAGCACAGAATTGCTCGACGGACATTGTGGAAGGACCGAAGTTGTCTGGTTCTCTAGGACGACGTGTAGGGATTGAAGATGAAGCCTTCTTATGAGAGGCTCTTTGGTCCTAAACCGAGGTGCCCACCTCGGCCGAACCGAACTCCAGTTCTTGAGCCGAGGTGCCCTCCTCGACCCGATCAGACCCCGCACTCTCTTCGCCAAACAAGCTACTACTACTAGACATGACAGGAACAAAGACAAAGGAAAAACTGAAGCAAGGGAAGATGACTTACCTAAAAAGAAGAAGACCGACCTCAAGAATGGATGACCAACCTAGAGATACCGAAGTTAGCACGTGACCTCCAGAACGCGAGAGCTCAAAATAGGACGAAGGAAATGGGACCCCAAGGCCCCTATTTATAACCATTATAGCCGATCACAGACGGCTCAGATCAACTAGATCCGACGTTTCTCATGAGGGCAGTCGCTCGACTTTTGAGGTTGAAATTGGTTGAGCGTGTGTTTACCGTTCGTGGAATTTATAATCCAAGTGACGTCCACGCGTTCCCAAGATGTGATCTATCTCTAAGGTTGAGCTAGTTGGGTCGGTCAGGTTTGACTCGTAGACCGGACCTTGGCCAAACCAAAGACCAGGCCAAATTCACCCAGGCTTGTCGTGGACTCTCGCACCGGGTCAAGTACCCTTGGCATGGGAGTGGGGGGCAATTGATGAGGGGTGATTTGTCCCGACCTGCTAGCACACGGACATGTGGAAGCGATCTACTGATTGGATGATAACTCAACATTCTCTGCTACCTCAGTGAGCCAGGTCAGCTCGGGTACCTCGGGCACCTCGGCCAAGACCGAGGTCCGAGCAGCTCGTGATGGCCCAACTTTCCGAGGTGACACGTAGCCAACTTCTAGAAGCTAGCAAACTATCTCCGACCTCTCTGAGATCACGTTGCACGTTTGCAAACCTTATCTTTATCCCGCTCGGATCGAATGAACTCGATAAGCCTTATCAGCTCACACGAAGTCCACCTCCGAGTGCGGAATTGACTCCTACCAGCACAGGCCAGGAATCTCAGAGGTGTTACGTAAGACCTATGGCAACTCACCTATATAAGGGCTTCTACCCCAACGCTACAAGGCACGCGCGATTATTGCTCACTAGCTCTCCTAATTACAAGTTCTTCAACTCGCAAACAAACAATAGTGCTAACTTAAGCATCGGAGTGCCCACACCGGGTAAGCCACCCCGGGTCCTTTGAGTGTTCTTTCCTTGCAGTTCAACTAGCCAACTAAGTAGACCGACGTCCGAACTGCCATCCAGCTAGGAGCATCCAGATCGTGCACCATCACATACATACATACACACATACACACATACATACATACATACATGCATACATATGTAAGTTCTTGTGTATATGCATATTCACTATTCATGCATGCATGCATATAAACCTATGTATCCCTATGTATGTATGTATTTTTTGTATGAGTATTACATATCTATCTAGTTATTTATCTATACATGTATAACCTCATTCGTTAACACATGATAGGATAATATTGCCCCTTCGATAATGACATTTTTAAAGATAAAATCGTCCTTATTTAACTTTACCTAGAAAGTAGAAAAAATATTAATAGGTGTATTTACCCACATAAATGTTTTCCATGAAACATTTGCTTTGACTTCCAAACAAACAAGTAAGACTCATATTGTATGTCAAGAATTTTTAATTGAAAGGTAAGTTTTTTCTAAAATATGATACCTAGTTATTTTACATATGATAATGTTAATATTGAAGTAACATCAACCCTTATAAAACATAGAGGTAGAAAAGTTTGACCAACCCAAACCCAACTTCAAGGCCGACCTAAACCCAACCCGCTGCAAACCAAATCTGCAGCTCCCCCGCCCATGGGAGATATTCCCAATGCACGGCTGGATTCTGCAGCTCGTTTCTAAGCCCTAAGCCCAAAGGCCGAAAACCCTACTACCTCTAAAAGCCTTCTTATATTCATATTCCCTTTCTTCCCCTCTTCAACAACGACCTCGCGCAGCAGAGAAATAAGTAAGGGAGAGGACCGAGGGGAAGAGAGCAGACGAAGATGGTGAAGTTTTTGAAACCAAACAAGGCCGTAATAGTCTTGCAGGGGCGTTACGCCGGAAGGAAGGCCGTCATCATCCGATCCTTCGACGAGGGCACCCGAGATCGTCCCTACGGTCACTGCTTGGTCGCTGGGATCGCCAAGTACCCGAAGAAGGTCATTCGCAAGGACTCTGCGAAGAAGACGGCGAAGAAGTCCCGAGTGAAAGCCTTTGTGAAGCTTGTGAATTACAGTCACATAATGCCCACTCGGTACACCCTTGATGTCGATCTCAAGGACGTCGTTACCCTCGACACGCTCCAATCTCGGGACAAGAAGGTTACTGCCGCCAAGGAGGTCAAAGCTCGACTCGAGGACCGGTTCAAGACCGGAAAGAACAGGTGGTTCTTCACCAAGCTCAGGTTCTAAGGGAGAAGTTTAAGTAATGCAACTCTCTGCAAATTTTTATTTCGTTAGACTGAAGATGTGAATGACCGGGACTTGGGTTCTGAACTAATATTTGTAGTATTTATTTCATGGTTCAAATTTCGTTTTGGTTAGTGAAATGATATCAACTAGTTCGGTTTCAGTCCACTTATATATGTTGATAGTTCGTTTCGAGGTTTCTTTAATTGCTGTCCTGTTTATTGTCATTGATGAGATTTTACTTTTTAATTAATATGATCTCCCATTCATCAAAATTTTGTTTCTTTGTGATGTTTGAGGTGCTGGAATGTGAACGGTTTGGTTGTCCATTTTAGACTAGATATATTAAGGTCAAGGTGGAAGAAGTACTGAAATGGTTCTTCGCTAAGTTGTCTCCCTTATGCAGATAATGCAAATGGATATTTGAAAGAATTTCTCTAGAAGTCGTTGCTTGCCTACTAAGTACTGTTTCGGAATCTCATCATTTTATCCCTAATGTGGTCCGGTAGATTTTGTTGTTTTACATTCTGGAGTCCGCATATTAATTTCAGAGCCTGTTCTCAATGTTTATTGTCTTTGCTTCAAAGTAAAATAAATACTTGTAATTGCTACCGAGAGTGCTATGTCATTATTTAGGCATTGTTTCTTCTCTGGTTTATTCCATTTACTACTGATCTAGCACATATTTTATATAAATAGTCCTTTTCCCCCACTTGTGTTGTATGTTTAGGAGATGGATTAGATTTTTAGGGGCAGAAATACATGTATTTGACCCCATTTTTCTGTCGCAGTTGGAATCAAATAATTAGTAGGGTGTTGCCACCAGCTGTAGGTGCCCTTTGTGCCATGGTTAGTTATGGGGATAATTTTTGTGGTGCTACTATTTGGCTTATGGGGGCTGAAGGTTCATGGCCATTTCTGGTCTTGTTAAATTGGATTGTCTAGATTTAGTCTTCATATAATTAACTTAACACCTTTAGTATACTGTTTAGAGGTTGTTGAGCAAGTAGACTAATAACCTTGATAATATCTTATGAGGCAAAAGTTCCCTATTATTCCTTACTTGGCAGGTCTTTGCCCAGATGACTATTCTGCCATTTTCATTTTCTGTTGGTGTTGCTGGGGCGATTTCATCCATTCCAAGATTCTATGGGCCAAAAGAGAAGCCCATAATAATCTTGAGTGACAGACAACATTGTCCATATTGTCACTGTATTCAATGGAAAGGGCTTGAATCCATGAACAGGGAAACAATAATGTTCTTGTTGACGTTAGCTATAAGTTCCTCATTGTGAAGATTAGGCTGTTTCTTAGGAATGAAACTTGTCAATTGTAGTTGTTTTTGCCTTAATATTATATTCCAGACCATTGTTTAGACAACAACAACTTTTTTATTGCCTTGTTTTTTTTTTCGGGCGGCGGGGATCAGTAACCAGCAATGGATTCAAGGGGTTTTATTTATGATCTCAGGGTAGGTGGTGGACCCCCTCCCATCTGAATAACGAGATGGGACAATACAGAAGATACTGATCAACCTACATCTATGCCTCCTAAATACAACCGTAATAGTATTTCACCTTCCTTCTAAAGCATTGACATTATCTTGGAACCCAGTTGAATGAGTATTTCAGTCCGTATCCTAGCAACCTTACCTTTCTAATGCGGTGTCTGTGCGCCCATGGTCTGTCCACCAGAATGCATCCATCTAATTGTTTCTTATAAGTTGCCTTCCACTTAAAATTTTCCAATCCCAAAGCAAAACCTAGTTTAGCGCTTGAAAAGTAGAAGCCGACTTGTCTTCCATTCCCTTCTCCTATAGCTTTGCTAGTGATGACATCCATTCCCAAATGAGTAACCATCAGAGTACGGGCTTATGGCTGTTAATGGTCCAGGACCTCCAGGTTGAGTTGACAATCCCAAACCAATCTGACACTACTATTATACAGGTCTAGGCCTGCATTTTTAGTCCTGATTATTAACATATTTATTGTCAAATTACCAGGCTAAAGGCTTATGATTTATAATCGAGTCTTATTGGTCATAACCAACAATAAGCCAGATTAATTATAGGAATGTTCTGTTTCTGTTTAGTTACACCCTGTATGGTCTTGAGTTAGAACTGGGTCTGTTTCCTTATCAGTTCCTGACTTGGTTTACTCTCACTGCACCCAACCCATTGACAGGTCTACATCAAAAAAGTTGATCCTACCAGCTGTTTGTGGTTCCAACTCTAATTGTTTATTTGATTGATGCATAATGTACCAGAGTTGTACCATCTCCCTGAGTTTGCATTACTGTCTGGAACTCTACTCTAAGCACCTGATTTGGTACTCTAACCATGATCAAGTTGATGACGATGTTGACACCATTTCTCATTTTTTGAAGTGATCATTCCATATAATGGTTGCCCTTGTACACTTCCAAGGGATCTTTCATCTCAGTGGGTGTTAGGTACTGCCTAACTCAGGGACTCTTTCGAGGGAGCCTGCCTCCTGAATGAGAGAGAGAGAGAGAGATTGTATTCCCAAATCGATAATCCCCTCTTAGCTTCCTTTCCTTATTTATATACTGCTGTTACAATTCTGTTATACCCGCCTCTCCACTTGTCCAGTTTGTTATTTAGTTTGTTCTAGTGGTTGGCTGTTAGTTACATTCTTTAAATGTTGGCATGGTCTTTTTTTGTACACATGTATTCCCTTTATTTGTGTCTCAACAGTGGGAGAAGAAAGGCTGAGTCAAAAATTTATTTAACTTCATTTGGAGGTTTATTGTGAGTTAGAGATAAGCACACAGTGGAAAATAAAGTCTAAGAATGTGGTTTCAAATGGATGCTTATTTAAGACAATTAGTTTGACTGGGATTGAGAGGGTATTCCTGTCTGCATAAGAAAGAAGATCCCAATCTTCCAAAAACTGGGTATCTCTATGATGTATTGGACTAAAACTTGTTTAGGAATCTGCAAATGCTATCATTCCTTGTGAATGTGCAAGATAATTATAGACAACAATTGAATATTATCTGTGCTTGAGTAGTTTCTGAAGGAAGTTCAACCATGCATCTTAGAAACGAGATGCTTGATAACAAGATCTGCCAAGGAAATGTACTAATCTAAAAAGATCTCCTAAAGAAATGTTGATGGATTGATAAAATTTCATTCAATAATGCTACTAACACCTCCATTCTGTCAACAAGTTTCCATAGAGAGGGTACAAAAAGAGGTATTTTTGCACATCTTTTCTCAAGGATCATCATGTATGATGAGTGGTCTCTCCCTCTATTAACAGTAGGGAGTGGTTTCACAAGGTATGTTAATAGATTGGAGGACCTTAAGGTGTCCAAAGACACTTTGTTTCCTCTATTTTTAGCTGATGTCCAAAGATGCTTTGATAGGAAATGTGTTGTTTGAATCAGTCAACTGGTATCTATTTATTATGGAAGATATTGGCTCTATGCTCTGTTTAGTTATCGATTCATTTGCAGATCAACTGGTATACGAAACACAAAGCAAGGAAGGAAATTCTTCCAAAGATTATTATCATGATCGTTTGGTTTATAGGTGGGATTCCTAGGCATTTGTTTATTATTGAGATGATTATCTGATGCAAGAAAGAACTTGTAGGATGTTGTGGAGTTGAAAATTTGTTCTTTGTTTTGATGGGTTCTGGAGAATTCTCTTCTATGTTCTTAGATACCACTAAATTTACCTCCAATAGCTGAACCTTTTATATTTTAGCAGTTTGGGGTCGTTCAGTAGAACCTTTTATATTAAGAAGATAGGATTCAACACCAGCAAAAGGTGGTTTGTTGGAGTGGACAATTGCATATGGATTAGGGCATGAAAACTTGTAAACTCCAGTTCAATATTATGAATACTTTCTGCTAGGGCTCTAACAATTAATCGAAAATAGTGGAATTTAGTAGAGATCTGTGGGGTAGGTTTAACTGTTTAAGACAGTGAACCACCTAAATCTGTATGTGCTCTTTATTCAGGGGCAAACTTATTTTTTTGGACGCTAATGCTCAGGAACTTCACTCTTACAAAAGTCTAATATACTAAAATGTGTTTAAAATAATAAAAAAATAATAACATTATAACTAAATTAATAATTTATTAAATCTAATTAAAATAATAAACTGAAGTAATAAATAACTATTTATTATATAAACTCTTAAAGGTGATGTTTGTAAGATAATACCCAAATCGGTGATAGACAATTTTTGGACAAAATTACCCAAAACCAAAATATTTGAAACCAGATTAAGTCTCTCAACGATTCTTTCCAATAGACAGAAATTAACAGTATCTTCCATTTCTTCATAATCTCTTTCAAATGCCAATCAATTTACAGAATTTTCCTTTTGTCCATCATCTTCTGGTTTTTTTGTCCCTTTGTTTTTAGATTCCCATTCTAACAAACCAGTAGGAAGATCTATAAATCAAACGATAAATTTGCTTCATCTTCTTGCTCCCACTTCCTCAAACCCTATACCTGTCTTTTCTATTTCACATCCTTCTACAATTTCTCGTCGTTCGTTCATCGATGACAATAAGATAATCACTATTGAAACTGAAGTTCCTTTTACCGGTCATAAAAATGCAGCACATTAAGAGCCACAAAAAGGAGTTCCTTACCTTCTTATATGGTGGTTATGCGTTTTCTGTATATGCCCATTCAAGTTTATCGAGGAACAAAAAGTTTTGTGAGTCGAGTGACGACTTCTCAATCGGACTAGGACCTTCAATCCACCAGGCATGTGTGCCGTCAAGAGCGTCTCCTCCAATCCAACCAGTTTGAACTTCAACTGCTTCAGCAGCGAAGCCATTACGTCATCTGAACAAAAGCCATCTTCTTTCCCAGGCACATCTTGGGTCTGGATTGAAACACCTGGAACTTGAGGCGTCGCTTGGACCCGAGATACAATGCTCCTTTAATCTTCCATACAGCGAAGATGGGAGTGGATGCACACGCCTGGTGCGTATCTCGGAGGCTATGTCGAAAGCTCCGGCCAGAACCGATATGGGAAGCGAAGAATCCAAGCAACCAGGATCGATTCCCAACGACACCATGCACATCGTGTCAAAGGCGAGCCTCCTTAACAAGTCTTTCAGGTCTACTACTTGGCCTGTTTCCATTGCAGATGCAAGTACCGACATCAAGCAATCTTTCACTACTTCCTCCAACGTCTTCTCGATAAACTCCCTCAGCGACTTGGTGTTGAACTCATTGCTTGCTAACTTGCGCTGGGCGTGTAAGAGTTCCCCGTCCACATTGAATATACCGCATCCGAGCAAGTCTCCTAGGATGTCGGTGAAGGGTTGACCCTTGGGGAAGTTGTTAAAGTTGGTCATGAGGATGTGCTCAACGTTGTTTGGGTTCGCTGTGACAATTTTTTGCGTCAGGAACTTCGCGACGAGGTTCGTGTACTAGTCTAATAGATGGCGACGGTTCTTGTAGAAGATCAAGCACTCAATTAGAGGGTAGGTTGGTAGGCCATCGTCGGAGGACTTGCACATTACCCAATGAATACAGAGGCAAAGGAGGAAGATGAGCAATAGTAACCACTGTTTGATATTTTCCCAAAAAAGTTATCCCTTTTTAGTTATTATATGAAAATATTATTTTTTATTGATATTAAGGGTAAAAAGTTGCCCTTATACTAGAAACTCTTTTTTTTCTAACGTTGAACTTTTTGCATGAGGCTCTCTCTTAATCATGTATATCCTTGCAAGGACTTTTTTTTGTTGAATCTTATAAGAATGGGTCTGAAGGAAAAAGGAGAGAGGAAAGGGAGAAAGAGAAACAAGAAAAAAGAGGAGTGAGAGAAATGCTTTGGTTCTTGCTAGGAGGAAGACAATGAATAGTAATTTATGCCTCTTCTCAATTTGGTTTGTGATTGTAAGGACAATTTAGTCCAAGAAAAATTACTTTTTTATCCCGCCATCTATTTTCCAAATATATTTCATAATGTATTCAATTTTGTAAATGTATCAATTTTTTATTATTATTATTATTGTTATTATTATTATTATTATTATTATTATATATATAGGTATATTAATACATATACTAATATATATATATTAATAATATATTAATATATGTATACATATAATATACGTATATTATAATATTATATTATATATATATATTAATATATACATATAATATTATAATACTAGCGCGGGCCTGTGCGATGCACGAGAAATTTTGAAAGATTAAATAATTTTATTTATTATTAATTAGTTGATAAATTAATTAATAATTGAATTTAAAAATTTGTTTATTATTATTTCTTATTAATTATTATTAATATTTAAAATTTTAATAATTGTTATTATTTTCATTATTTTTAAATGAAATTTGATTTATTTTAACTAAATAAAAATAATTACAAAAGCTAAAATTTTTATTAATTTCACTAGTAATTAACAATTATATAAGAATGGCAATGAGGTAGGTTCAAAGCGGGGCACCCCATCCCAATTCCCACCCTGTAGGCAGGTTCAGAGCAATGCACCCACTCCTCGTTAGGGACGGGGAATCCTCGAATTTCCTCGCCTTGTCCTTAGTGTTGGGCGAGTCCAGGGCAAGGCATCCACTCCTCATCAAGGATGGAAAATCCTTGAATTTCCCCACCCCGTTCCCAGTATTGGGCGAGTTCAAGGCAAAGCACCCACTCCCCGTTAACCCAATATTCAATTTGATGACAAAAATGATCAAAAGGATATGTTGAGCATATTTTTGAAAATTAAATACAATTTAGTGTACTTTTAGAAATTTATTCAAATTTATTTTTAAATTGCTATTAAATAATTTATTTTTTAAATGGTTTACTTATAGAATTATACTAATTTATCTTATATTTTTTAATATAAACTAATCAATAATTTCCTTTTTCCAATATTATACTAATTTATCTTAATAATTTATGTAATTATTGGTTCAAATTACAATTTTACCTTTCACATACTCATTTTAACTTTAACAATATATATATTAAAATTGCCCTGTCCATCCATGTTAGCATGTTTCTCCTTTGAGAGAAGCTATTTATCTATTTTCTCCATTTTTTATATTTTTATTTTCTTTTGTTTTAAAAATATAAAACAATAATCATTACTTATCTTAATTAGATAAATAAAGCTGCACACTATTAGAGAGAGACCTTTGGTTTTCCAAGGCCTCTTATTTTAATGCATGTTATTGTTAAATTTAAAAGACATTTAAGAGAGAGAGAGAGAGAGAATAGTAATAATATAAATCAAGATTTTTAAAACCGAATCGGACAATGAACTATTCAGAGGTCCGGTTCCTAGGTCGAATGGTCCGACCATTCAAACCAAACTGATGGACATTCTTACAAAAAATTAAAAAATAATAAAAAAACCACCAAAACCATTGGACGGTTCAAATGGTTTGACCACTAAGGTTAGCAGTTTGCTAACCAAATCAACGGTTTTTTACAAAATAACGATTCTTTGGGGTAAAACGGAACCAGTCACCTGACTAGTTCTCGGTTTTTTTGGTTCGGTCCGGTTTTGAAAACCATGATATAAATCAAATAATATAAATAGGTTGAGGTTAAACAATCAGAAAATTATTAATTTAAAAATCGACTAAACTTTCATTAAAAATAAATATTAACAAAACTTAGTAAATATTATAAATGTGTTTCAATTCCACTTAAAAATCCAACTTAATAAACACTAATAAAAATAAGAAATTTAAATATAAAAATATCAATTGATAGTTTTAATAATATTATTAGATAACTTATGAGTTGAGACCTTAATAAACGCTAATAAAATATTAATTGATAGTTTTAAAATACCAACAATTAATTAAAATATCCAAAAAAATTCTAAAAAACCTAAACATAATTAAAACAATAAAAATAAATAAAAATTATTGAAAATTAATAATATTTTATATTAATAAGGGTATTTACTAAAAATAATTAAAATTACAATTAATAGTATTTTATTATTAAAAAATAACAAAAAATATTAAAAAATACCCAAGCAAAAAATTATTGAAAATATTGAAAATTAGCTATATTTTTTATTAATTATGGTGTTTATTTAGTTATTTAATTTATTTTTATTGAAAGCAAAAGCAAATTAATTTTGTAGTGACTAATATGCAAAAATAAGTGATGAAAATACCAAAAATTATTGGAAAATACTCATATGTAAAAATTATTTAAAATACTAAAAATAATAAAAAAAATCAATTAATTGTATTTTATTGCAAAAAATATTGAATAGTAATGAAAAATAATGTGTTTTAATTATTAATAGTAATATAGTTAACAATAATTATTTTTAAACTATAATTATATTCTAAGCTATAAATAGTAGAAATTACATTTAATTACCAAAAATTTATATTTAATTACTATAAAATTACATTTAATTAGTTTTAGCCAAGAAATTAGAAATATTTATGAAAATATGATAATTTCCAGAAATTACTAAAATAATTAAAAAATATAATTAATTGTATTTTATTGCAAATAATACTAAATAATAATGAAAAAATAAAGTACTTTAATTATTAATTGTAATATAATTAACAATAATTATTTTTAAACAATAATTATAATTTAAGGTATAAATAGTAGAAAATTACATTTAATTACCAAAAAGTTATATTTAATTACTGGTGAGACCAATATGCCCAGGAATGATACTAGTGAGGGCGAGGAGCTCCAAAAGGACTAACTTCACATGCCTATTTTCTTGGACCCCCCGTAAATATTTGATGTCTCGAGCCTCTGAGCTCGGGTAGATAGCTGCAGCTCTTTTTCTTTTCTTTTTTTTTTGAATGTACTTCAAACCTTTTGAATGAATACAGTGTAGTTATTTGCCAGTAATCGCGTCAAAAATTTTGATTGTGCTAATTTTTTCTAAGTGTCGATTACTTCGAAGTGCTAAGTTGGAAAGCTTGGCATGAGTAGGAATAAACCGATCTCAATGTACGCCGAAGTGAGCACACATTGTAGGGTATATACCCAACTTGCCTGCGCACGAGCTACTTTTTCGTTTGCCCATGCTGAAGAGACTGGGTCTTTAGTTGCCTATGCCAAAGCGACTAGATCTTAGGTTGCCCATGCCGAAGCGACTAGGTTTTACATTGCCCATGCCGAAGAGGCGACTGGGATTTATCTGCCCTTGCTGAAGAGGCGACTAGGAATGACTCGTAGTCCTCTTTCCAGTTCGATATCCTTCGACCAGCTCGGTGGTCTTGCGGACTTAGCGAATTTTCGAAAATATTGAAATCGCGAGCTCATAGTGTTAAACAGTTTTGTATGCCCTTAGCTTCAATCAGAATGATGTACATTATGAGTTTATTGTAAATGAATAAAAGTACATATTTGATTCATGTTTCCTTGGTATGTTTCTGTGTAATACCCTTAAACTGGACACTTAATGAGACTCGTGTTAGTTTAGAATGTTCACAGCCAGTGGGTCGGTCTGGGGAGACCTATCCTGATAAGGCTGGCACTGTTGTGCCATCAAGTTGGTTGGGGTGGCCTGTCTCAGCTACCAGGGTGAGACCCTAGGCACATACAGTGTAGGATTAATTGAATCTTTGAATTGTACCAGATTTCCAGTATTGCCCTGGACCTTGAAGATTAATGGGCAAAACTGGAAAATTACACTCGACCCCTAGACTCGATTATGATACTGCACTAGGTGTCAGATTGGGCTGTCTTTGATATGCCAATTAGTGAGATCCTTAGCGGGGGTCAAAACCTGGGTATGTTGAGACAGTCTGAGAATTCATCTGAGTGGGTGATCATAGTGGCAGGATCAGCCCCTTTGTCGGACAAAGGTAATGATCGGGGATGCACTCTCACTGATGGAAACCAAGACTGCCGGCAGCCGATTTCAATCGTTGAGATTTGTTTTGCAAAGTATATTTTATATGAGATATAAAAGTATATATATTATGGTTTCTAAAATGTTTGCAAAAAGGTTTTAATTCCCGGGATCCATATAAGCAGAGAGTGCAACACTATTCCTTGCAGCCGAGGGAGAGGTCCTCTCTTGTCGAGCAATGTTTGATCATTAAGGACTGAGAGGTTGAGTGTAAGACCATCGAGGGCAATACCTGATGGGCTAATCTTGCATCTGCCCACAGTCCCTGGGTGTTACAAGGTGGCTTGGCCCAAGGACCACTTAGGGTAAGTGTTGGGCCCATAGAGCCCATTTGATGGGTTTTAGGGGGTGCACTGTCCATAGCAGTGTATTTGGCCAGGCTTTGTAACAAAGGTTGGGCCGAACCCATGTGGCTGATGTGTAGATCAATGTTTGGGTCCCATGCCATACAAGGAAACCCAACTGGACAGTAGTTTGAAAGGCTAAGTGAGCACACAACCTTAATGGGCCTAAAGCCCATTTCGAACTGGGCTGATTTTATCAGTTTAAATGAGGGGTGGATCTGGGATTAAATCAGTTGATAGGATTGGGCCTTGATCGTATCCACTCAGAGAGTCCAAGATTTAGATCTTGGAGCCTCCTAATAGGATTAGGAGAGGGCTGATCTAATCTACAAATAAGATAAGGGTTCTTCCTTATCACTTAAAGGGACTTCTAATCCAAATGGGATTAGGAGCTGATCCCTTTAAGCCTATAAAAGGAGGAGGGGGCGACAACCTTTAGATACAACAGACAACACAAGAGAGAAGAAGGTCTCTAGTCTTCAGAGTTGAAATCACAGAAGAAAGATTTCTACAATCTTTGCAAAACTCTTTCTTGCCGCCTCCTTCCTGCCGCCGCCATACCTGCAATTCGATCTCAAACTTTGTGGGAGAGATCAAGATTTGATCTTGACATCAACCCTTTGTGAAAGGACTGATTGGAAGCAGTGCTCACGTGCCATCCAGCTATTCTTACGAAGGATCAAGTTCTTGGTGAATGCTACTGATTCTGCTCCATCCTGCACTGCGCCATCTTCAATGGAAGCAGTCTTTGGATCCTTCATTGGGCGTGAACACCTCCATTGAGAGATAACATTTCTCTCTATCAGGTATACCTCTCTCCTACTTCTTTTGGTTCAGATCTGGTTCAGTTCATGGTTCAAGATTGGTCATTGAAAATATGATTTTCTAAATAGGGATTGCGATTCCCAATTGAAGGGAGAGAAAAATTTTAGAAATTCGCCCCCTTCATTCCGCAAGATTTGGGCGTCCATACGATGGATCTCTCATCCCTTTAGTGGTATCAGAGCCATGGTTCACATCTTGAACCAATTTGTTTCAGATCTGAACCTGCACAAATGGGCAGAAGGCGTTCTACCCGATTTGCGCAGATATGGGTTTTGGGAAATTTGTTCCCAAATTTATGGGCGAATAATCTGAAATTAATTTTACATAAATCTGATTATTATTTAGAGTTGTTCTTTATGATTTTCTTGATTTATGGGCTGTTCGTACAAGAGGAGATTGAATTCTTGATTTGCGCAGGGAACCTGCGATTTTGCAGTTTATGGATTGTTTTATTACATTTGGTCTGTAAAATAATTTTTTTTTTATTTTTTTAGACTGAATGTGTAGGTATTCGATCTGATGTAATTATTAATAGAAATTAGGATTTCTATATTTTATTTTGGTTCGAAGATGGCGGTACTGAGAAGGAGAACTCGCAGAGGAGGAGATTTCGCAGATGGGAGAATCGCTATCTGCGATTTCAAGTTTGTGAAACTGCAACCTATGATCTAACCTCTGTTTTGCAGGAAGGATTGTGCGAACAACCTTGATAGACTGATTCTTGATTGTTCTTTTATCAGAATTTAATTTCAGATTATTTTCTTGAATTAAAGATCAAACCCTAGACCCATTCGAACCAAGATTGGTTCAAATTGTTTGGACCGAATCTAGGGTTCAATCAAGGATGAAAGTCAGCCCTAATTTCCCACTAATGGGCTTGAGGCTTGATAATTAATTAAATAGTTAATTCGGCCCAACCTGTAAAGGCCCAGTTTTAAATAGTTAAAATTGCTATAAGCCCACTTAACACATAAAGCTATATGGGCCGAATCCATCAACCCTAATTCAGCCCATATACCTAGATAATATTAATGGTTAATATTATGAATTCAACAAGGGCTTCAAATGGGCTTTACAGATAATTAATTGATTGGATCAATATATCCTTGCATGTGATGTATGGATGTGTGATGTGCTACGTGCATGGGCCATAAGTGCTTGGCCCATGCTCAATTGACAGTGGCTCTTGCGCACACCATGGCTGAATGCACATCATTACCATGGTGTCCCTTTTGGTCATTGGATGACCTCCCTCAATGGTGGACCCCACACCTCATAGAGAGGTTACGTGCGAGACCTTAGGCGATTGGGCCCACCGAAATCTGACTTTATGAAAGTCAGTGGGAGCCACTTGGGTTTGACCTAGATCAAACTAGGGCATAATTCATTGTTCCCTCCAGCTAATATTAGTGCATGTGATAGGGAGATTCATATGATGAACTCTCTAAAGGCCTTCCATCATTAGCATGAGGATGGGTCCTTCAGTAATGAGGAAACGCACCAGAAAATGGGCTATCCATTTGCTGTTGGGCTTGTCTGAATGTTTCATAAGATGATAGGGGCATCATAGACCGATGTGGGAGGGGCTTCACCAGAAAATGGGAACTCTCTCATGGTACCTTGGCGTTCACGAATATGATGGGTAAGCACTCACTGGACAGAAAGGTTTACCTGAAAACGGCTCTGAACCTTGTCTGACAGAGACCAAAGGGAAAACTCATATGATGAGTGGATATGATCCTTCATAGAAAGGTGGTGGGGTTTTGCAATTGAAACAATTGACTCCATGCACCCTATGTGATTTCCCAACATTTCCAGAGACAACTCGTAGTCTCCGTCACTGAGAAGGGAGAGAAATCTCAGAGATGAATAAATGGAAATGGAATGTAGATTAAAATCCATATCTATGTAATGAACATGAATCAAATTAGGTTGTGGACTGATGTTTGCTCTTTTATCAAAAAATGGCAAACGGATAATTTGCAAAGCTGCTTGATGACAACAAGCTAAAGGGCCCAAACTATGCCGACTGGTACAAGAACCTTATGTTGGTCTTGACCTCTGAGAAATTGGACAAGGTAGCCAAGAATCCTGCCCCGGATCGTCTGGGAGATAGGGCTTCTGAGGCCCGGAGAAGAGAATACCAAGAATGGGAGGAGAAAAACTCCCTTGCCCGCTACTACATCATTGCCTCCTTGGACAACCCAATTCAGAGGCAATTCGATCAGATCGAACTTGCTAAGGACGTAAGACAGTCTCAAGACAATGTACGAAGAGCAGAATCGTTCTACTCGACAGAAGGTCTTGAAACAGTTCATGACCGCACAGATGTCCAAGGGCCAACAAGTTCACGACCATTGTCTCCGGATGATGGGTTATATCAACAAACTGGAGGCTCTTGGATCCGGGCTGGATCTGGTAACACAGATCGATGCTATTCTCAACTCTCTGCCTCCATCCTTTAATCCATTCATTATAAATTACAACATGAACAAGCTGAACGTCAGTTTGCAGGAACTCAGCAATATGTTGCAGAGGGCTGAAGAATTGATTAAAAAGGATGAGCCCGTTGCCATACTTGTTGAGACTGGAAAATCAGGCAAGAAAAGGAAGTCAAAGAGAAGCCCAGAAGAAGGCTGCCAAACCCAAGAAGCAGAGGAAGGACAAGGCATCGGATGCCTGTCACTTCTGCAAGAAGACCGGCCACTGGAAAAGGAACTGTCCTACCTACCTGGAATCCAATAAAGGTAATCTCAAAACTTGTGTTATAGAAACCAACTTATTGGTAGCTTCTGCGTCCTAGTGTATTGACTCCGGGGCTTCAACTCATGTGTGTAACTCATTGCAGGGGTTCAAGGTAAGCAGAAGGCTGAGTGAAGGAAAAGTCACGCTCTACTTGGGGACTACTGCAACTGTTGCAGCTGCGACCATAAGAACCGTGGAGTTACTTTTTAGAGAAGGAACTATTGTACTGAAAGATTGTCTTTATGTACAAAATTTAAGAAGAAATTTGATTTCTGTCTCAAAACTATGTGCAGATGGTTATTCTGTCTTCTTTAGTAATACGATTACTATTAAAAGAAATTACAGATTCATCGCATACGGGGAACTGGAGAACGGCCTTTATGTTCTACATCCTTCTCTAGAAACTAACATAACTGAAACTACGTCGGCTGAAATCCCCAAGAAAAGAGTCCGTGATACCGTTAATCCCACGTGCCTGTGGCATTACTGACTTAGCCACATCGGTGTTGACTGAATCACAAGGTTGGTGAAGGATGGTCCTTTGGATTTTCTAACAGTAGAAGATCTTCCCACCTGTGAGCCTTGCCTACAAGGTAAGATGATGAAATGACCATTTAACGGTAAGCCTGAAAGATGTACATGCACACTTGACCATATACATACTGATGTATGTGGTCCCCTGAGTGTTAGGACACAGAATCAACACGTGTATTTCATCACCTTCACCGATGATTTCTCACGATATGGTTACGTGTACCTAATGAGACACAAGTCTGAATCCTTTGAAAAGTTCAAAGAGTTTAGACAAGAGGTCGAGAAATAATTAGGGAGAGAAATAAAAGCCCTTCGATCAGATCGAGGTGGCGAGTATTTCTCTGATGAATTCAGGGACTACTTAAAGGACAATGGGATAGTATCACAATTAGCTCCTCCTGCTACACCACAACTTAACGGTGTTTCAGAGAGGAGGAATAGGACCTTATTGGATATGGTCCGATCACTTCTCATACACTCAGAGTTACCCACATCCTTTTGGGGTTACGCATTAGAGACTGCGATTTACGTGCTGAATCGGATTCCAACCAAATCGGTTCCGAACACTCCATATGAACTTTGGACCGGAAAGAAACCAAGTGGCAGACACTTGATGATTTGGGGTTGTCCAACACACGTTAAAAGAATGAGTGCAAACAAGTTGGAATCCAAGACCAGCCGTTGCCTATTTGTAGGCTACCCAAAAGGCTTTGTGGGTTACCTATTCTATGACCCAAGTGAGCAGAAGGTGTTCTGCAGCCGAAATGCACAATTCTTGGAAATAGATTATATCCTGGACACCCATCGTCAGGAAATAGTTCTTGATGAGGAGAGCTCAGGAGCAGTGGGAGATGTCCCACAAGTTCCAGGTAGTGACCAACCTAGAAGATCCACTCGGGTATCCAGGCCACCAGTCCGTTATGGTTATGACCAGGATAGTTACCTGGTGGAAACCTTGACTAGTGAGAAGGATCCTGTGACTTACGCGGAAGCTATGTTGGACATAGATTCCTAGAAGTGGGTGGAAGCCATGAGAGTAGAGATGGACTCAATGGAGACCAATGGAGTCTGGACTCTGGTAGATGCGCCCTCCGGAGTAAAAGCAATCGGTTACAAATGGATTTACAAGAGGAAGAAGGGCCCCGATGGTAGGGTTGAGACCTTCAAAGCTCGTCTAGTGGCGAAAGGGTACACTCAGAAAGAGGGCATCGATTATGAGGAAACCTTTTCGCCTGTGGCCTGCTAGTTGTAGCAGCATACCATGATTATGAGATTTGGCAGATGGATGTCAAAATTGCATTCCTGAATGGAGATCTTACTGAATTTATCTATATGCAGCAGCTGCAAGGCTTCATTACTGCAGGTCAGAAAAACATGGTATGTAAACTTAATAGATCCATTTATGGATTTAAGCAAGCTTCTAGAAATTGGAACATCCATTTTGACTCTGATGTCAAATCGTTTGACTTCAAGCAGAATCCGGATGAACCCTATGTTTACAAAAAGTACAGTGGAGATAAGGTTACCTTTTGGTTCTGTATGTAGATGATATTCTACTCATTGGGAATGATGTAGGATTGTTAACTACGGTGAAAGTATGGCTTTCACAACAATTCTCCATGAAAGATCTTGGAGAAGCCTCCTATATACTGGGTTTTTGACTCTATAGAAATAGATCGAAGTGGATAATAGGATTATCCCAATCTGCTTACATTGACAAAATAGTCAAAAGATACAGCATGGAGAACTCCAAGAAAGGAAATGTTCCTTTCAGGCACGGAGTCACTCTCTCCAAAAAGATGTCTCCTAAGACCTCTGAGGAGATTGAGGGCATGAAAGATGTTCCCTATGCCTCTACCATAGGGAGCATCATGTATGCCATGCTGTGCATTCGTCCTGACATTGCTCAGGCAGTGAGTGTGGAAGAAGATTCCATGCCAACCCAGGGCAGGAGCACTGGACAGCTGTGAAAAACATACTTAAGTACCTTCGAAGGACAAAAGAGTTTTGTCTAATATTTGACGGTAGCTCACTATAGATCCAAGGGTATATAGATGTCGATTTCCAGTCGGATCCAGATGATAGAAAGTCTACATCTGGATATGTTTTCACGATAGGATCGTGTGCTGTTTGCTGGAAAGTCTTCATCATTATTTGCCTCCTTGTCGTACGGTTTGAGCCGCAATGTCAGTACCTCGATCTCAGCGAGAATAACGGTCTCCATTCCATATGTAAGGTTGAAGGGTGTTTCACATGTTGTAGTTGTGATAGTTGTCCTGTAGGCCCAAAGGACACTGGGCAACTCATCCACCCACAACCAACACAAGCTTTTAGTCCGCGGAGGATAGCCCTGTTCGTCACTTCAGCCTGTCCATTCATCTGCGGGTGTGCCACCAAGGTGAAATTCTGCTAAATCCCCATCTTGGCACACCAGTTCTAGAACTTGATGTCTTCGAACTGCTTTCCATTGTTCGAAACCAACACCTTGGGTAGTCCGAAGGGGCACACTATGTTTTTCCAAAAGAAATTTTGCACGTTTCAGGCCGTAATTGTTACTAGAGGCTCAGCCTCCACCCATTTTGTGAAGTAGTCAACTGCCATGACCATGAATCTTCTCTGCCCGGATGCCAGCGGGAACGACCCAAGAATGTCAATCCCCCACTGCACAAAAGGCCACGGGTTGGACATGTACTTTAGATCGGCGACAGGTTAGTGAAGGATGTTGGCGTGTCTCTAACAGTTGTCGCATTTCTTGACGAGTTTGAGTGCATCTGTCTTCATGGTGGTCCAGTAATACCCTTGTCTTAGTGCCTTTTGGGCTAACACTCTACCCCCCAAGTGTCCTCTGCAAAGTCCCTTGTGGATGTCGTGAAGTACCCAATATTCTTCTGAAGGCCACAAGCAACGTAGGTAGGGGAGCCTAAAGGACCTCCTGTACAGTTGCCCATTGATAAGGACGTACCGAGCTGACTGACGCTCTACCCTCCGAGCTGCATTGTGTTCTGTTGGTAGGGTCCCATGGAGCAGATAATCAACGAGTGGATCGGTCTAGCTCGGTTCCGCTTGCAACACGGGAGCAACCTCTTCTGCCCCCCCTCCGAGAATGCTGGGCCGAGGCAGGTCTTCTATGTATATGGTCCGCATTGTGTTGTCATTGGTGTTCGCCAACCGCAGCAGGGCATCGGCCTCAGCGTTCTTGGATCTCGGTACTTGCCTGATAAACCAAGAAAGAAAACATGGCAAGAGTTCCCTTACCTTGGTTAGGTAAGCTGCCATGGTTGAATCTCGAGCTTCGTAATCACCGTTGACTTGATTCACCACCAATTGGGAGTCACTGCACACTACAAGGTGATTTATGCCGATTTCCTTTGCTAGATTTAGCCCGACAATCAATGCTTCGTACTCCACCTCGTTGTTCAATGCTTCGAATCCAAACCGGAGAGCATACTCCAGCTTTACCTCGCTCGGGCCATACAGTATTAGTCCAACACCACTTTCTCGTTGATTAGACGAGTTGTCTACGTGGAGGATCTAGGGCTCTTCGTCCCTAGTCAGTCTTACTCTAATTGGGATCGATGTCGTGCTGGTTGACGCCTCTGATGTACTAGCGGGCTCAATCAGTTTAGGGGCTGGCGTGCTAAACGTACATTCTGCTACGAAATCCGCCAAGACTTGGGCTTTGATCGCTGGACGTGGCTTGAACCGGATGTCGTACTCGCTTACTCGATGGCCCACTTCGTCAATTGACCAGACACCTCGGGCTTCAATAGAACATGCTTCAGAGGCTTATTGGTGAGGACGACGATGGTGTGGGCTTGGAAGTACAGTTGTAATTCCTGAGTTGCTACTACTATCACGCATGCTAGCTTCTCGATATCAGGATATTTGGTTTCCACAACCTTGTAAACGTGAGCTAACCACCTCGTCATTCGCAGAGCGATATAACTTCAGCTTGTCACCTTCCTCAAGTCGGGTCAAAACCGGTGCGGTACTTAAGTATTTTTTTAGCTCATCAAACGTGAGCTGGCACTCCTCGGTCCACGCAAAATCTTCATTCTCTTTTATTGCTTTAAAGAAAGGTAGGCACCAATCCGCCGATTTGGACATAAACCAGTTTAGTGTAGCTACCCGGCCAGTTAGCCTTTGGACTTCCTTTATCTTTTGGGGCGGTCTCATATCTAATATAGCCTTGATTTTGTTCGGGTTGGCTTCAATGCCATGTTGGTTCCCTATGTAACTGAGGAATTTGCCCGACGTGACCCTGAAGACACACTTGTTCGGGTTGAGCTTTATGTTAAATTTTCTTAAAATTTGAAAAACGCAATTTAAATCATCAATTAAAGAGTTCGAAAACTGGGTCTTCACGACCATGTCATCAACATAACATTCCATTTTATCGCCAATTAATGGCTCAAAGATTTTGTTTACAAGATGCTGGAAAGTTGACTTCCCAACCTCCTCGTCAACTACCCACCACCGCTCTGGGGCAAGGTTGCATTTTCTTTGTCTAACTGGCCTGACTAAAGGGTCCACATTAAGTTTGTGAGTGATTACACTAGGGTCAATACCGGGCATTTCTGTCGCAAACCAAGCAAAAACATCTAAGTTATTGAGTAAGAAACTTACTAGTTGTGACCGAAGTAGTTTGCTTATTAGAGTGCCGATCTTGAGGGTCTTTGTTGGCTAAGTTTTGGAAACCGGTACATGGACTATCTCCTCCATTGGGGCAGCTCGCTCCTCTGTGTAGTCAAATGGTAGCTCCAGTTCAATGTCGTCCGTCAGCTTTGCCTTACCCTTCAGCGTAGACATGTAGCACTTGCGAGATTCGAGTTGATCGCCTCGTATGACCCCTACTCCGCAAATCGTTGGGAACTTCATTGCCAAGTAGTAGGTCGATACCACTGCACGTAAGGCGTGTTGGATGGGCCGACTTATGATCACGTTGTAGGGGGACGGAGTCGCGACCACCAAGAACGTGTGTTTGAATCTCACTAAATTGGGCCACGTCTCTGCCGCAACTGGTACTGTGACTCGCCTAAGGGGCCTGACTTCTTCGCCGCTGAACTCCACCAGGGGTGTGCCCGTTGGCTTCAGATCACTCTGCTTCAGCTGCAACTTGTCAAAAGTTGAACCCCACCAAGATCCGCTATACCTCAAAATCGTTAATGACGAGTTTGGCGACGAGAGCATCATCATGTGGATGCTGGATCCCATGTGCATCGTCCTCAGTGAAGTAGATTAGCTCTTCCACTTGAGGTCGCTTCGGTGGGTTCTCTGCTTCTTGCTCTAACTCTCGAACCGAGGTCTTCCCTGTTGCTGTAGTACATCCCGCCGCAATGGACTCGCTGGTGATCATATTGATTACCCCGCGGATTGGTCTGTCTTTAGGTTGCTGCTAGATTCTGCCTGCTCGATTCTAGAGGAGGGTGATCATATTGATTACCCCGCGGATTGATCATTCTGCCTGCTCGATTCTAGAACTTCTCTCATCTTATCAGTTTGTCAGTCTGCCAGATCCTTGCTCTCACGCAGAATATACTTCTTCAGGTACCCGCGGAAAATGAGCTCTTCATCTCGTCAGAGAGGTTTTGGTAGTTCTCAGTGTTGTGCCCGATGTCTTGATGAAAATGACGGTAGAAATTCGGGTTCTTGGTCACTAGATCTCCCCGCAGCCTAGGTGACCACTTGACAAAGGAAGAGTCTTTGATCGCCATCAGGATTTCTCCTCGCTTTGTGTTGAGGGGGTGTAGGACGTTCTTTCGATAGGTGGAGTCCTGGATCGCCGACTTGACCTAGAACCCCGAGATGGTGACCTACTTTTCTGACGGGGAGATTTGCTTCTCCTTGGTGACTTACTTTTCTTTTGTCTGTACTTGCTGCTACTCACTCCTTCATCCTTTCTCTTCCTCTTCTCGCCCTGTTGGATTTTTGCCTTCGGGCCGAGAGCTTCTTCTGTACTCATTAACCGCTTGGGGCAAGGTCGAGGAACTCCTCGATCGTCCTTGGGCAGTGTACTTTGATGTACCACGCAAACTCCTTGTGCTTTACTCCCTTTCACACTGCAGTGAGGCGCACGGCCAGATCGAGGTCTGGTATCTGCAGATATTCTTCACTGAAACACTTGATGTAGCTCCGAATTGGTTCGTTCTCCCTCTGGACCACAATTAGAAGGCTCTCTTGTGATTTCGGGCACTTCTTACTAGTGACAAAATGGGCAGTGAACATGTCAGTGAACTGAGCCCAACTTTTGATCGAGCCTGGTGCTATGTTTCTATACCACTGCCTGGCTAATCCTCTGAAGGTGGTGGAGAAGGCCACGCACATGCATGCCTCGTCTACTCCAGCAAGGTGCATTTGTGACTGGAATGCGTCGACGTGGTCATTGGGGTCAAACTTCCCATTGAACGTCTCTAGTGTAGCTGCCTTAAAATCCTTTGGCCTTAGGGCCGCTAGTATATCGGCTGACAAGGGGGAGGGTCGGCTCAACAATGCTGGAGCCGACTGTGCAGCTACCGAGCTCATTTCCTCCCTCACCTTGTTCGGTTCTAGTGGCTGACTGCTTCTTGGTGGCAGACTATTTCTGGTAGAAGACCAGCGTGTCTTGTGACATCTTCGCTGCTTCTTTACTACCTCCACGTTAGTGCTGTTGACCTCAGTATTATCAGGTACTTCGACTTGAGTTCGTTCCCGCTCCTGAACACTGTCGAGAAGTGGGAGTGGGTTCCTACCTCTGACGTTTTCTCGGTTGCGAACTTGATGCTGACTATTATGGGGGGCAAAGGGGTCTCGTCTCGAGCCCGCGCCTCTTTCCCCGAGGTGGTGGTCATTGGCTTGCGATCCACGATTCTCAGGCCGTGAATGCTATTGTTGATTCGTCCTCGTGTGCTGGCTGACTTCGTGCCTGTCTTTAGGGTTTCCTCTCTGAGAAGGTTGGGGTGTACGCTGATCGTCAACTCTACCCTGAGGTGGGGTCCAGTCCCGAGGAGGGATTGGGGCCTGTGAATTTCCCACACTCTAAGAAGGAGATTGGCATACACCTTGGTGTTGCTGCTGATCATGGGCCCGATGCTGGTTCTGGTTCTGATTCTAGTTTTGTTGCTGATTTTGATGTTAGTTCGGTTGTAGTGGTGGAAACTGCTGGTAGAAGTAATACTATTGGAACTGCTGAAACTAGTGCATTTGGTTCATCTGTAGTTGAATGGTTCGGACGCTGTGGACCAGATCGTCGAACTGCTGGCGCCCAACCCCAGGGGAAGCACTGAGGGCTCCGGTACGGAGAAAGTAGTACTCACTTGGGGCAGCAAGATGTTAAACTACTGGGTGCTATAATAAGTTTGTTGTGTTGTCTGCTGCGTTGATATAGTAGGAATCCCCGAAGCAGTGTGGGGAATGGTGAACTGTCCGATTGTCACAGAGGAACCTTTTGGGTATGCCGTGGTGGAGTCCTACCCCCTAGTGATGCCCATATCGACAGCCTTGCCTATGTTGCTTGAAGAGGTCATTGAGTGAGTGAGGTAGTAGGGTAGGATGTGAAGGCCGACTTTTCGATTGTGTTCCCACAGATGATGCCAATTGATGGTGTGCGATCTGAGAGCTCCTAGCTGGAAGGTCGCCTAGGCACTAGCTGCTTAGTGAGCTGGTAAAACTGCAAGAAAGTGGATCAGAGAACTCGGATGGCTAACCTGGCGAGGCCGCTCCGATGCTTAAGTTAGTATTGTAATCTAGTAACGAGTTGAATGCTTCAATGCAAGTGAGCTAGTGAGCAAATAATCGTGCATACCTTGTGCTATGGGAATCAATGTCCTTATATAGTTGAACTGTCGTGAGCCCGAAGGAGCCTCTCTGGGATCTTTAGAGCGGGTGGTAGGAGTCCGTTCCGTTTCGGAAGGTGGCCAACGTGCTAGCTGATAAGGCTTATTGCTTCCATCCAATTCGAGCGAGATGAGGATAAGTCCTTGGTTACGAGGTATGATCCCGAAAGGCTTGGGAATAGTTGGTGAATTCTAGAATCCACTATATGTCACCTCGATGCATGCGGTTGCCGAGGTCCCCTGACTTCGGTTCTATCCAAAGTGATTGAGGTACCCGAGGTGGTCCAGTCTGCCGAGATGGCGAGAAGTGTTAATGCCGAGGTAGCAAGAAGTGTTAAGCCATTACCTGACTGGAAGGTCACATCCACGTGTCCTTTATTCATTAGGTCGGGCCAAATCACCCCTCATCATTGTTAATATATAAAATTTTAATAATTGTATTTTTCATTTAATGTTGATTTACAAAAAATAATTATTATTAATTTAATATGAACAAAGATTTTTTAATAAATTTAGTTTTATTAATAATTGTTATTATTTTCATTATTTTTGAATGAAATTTTGATTAACTTTAAATAAATAAAAATAATTACAAAAGCTAACATTTTTATTAATTTCACTAATAATTAACAATTATATAGGAATGACAACGGGATGACTTTGGGGCACCCCATCCATGTCCCTGCCCCATAGTCAAGACATTCTACCCGTCCCCGTCCCATCCCCAATGTCAGGCGGGTTCAGGGCAAGGCAACCACTTCTCAATGTCGGGCAAGTTTAAGGGCAAGGCACCACACTCTTCATCATGAATGGGGAATCCTCGAATTTCCCCGCCCCATCCCTAGTATTGGGTGGGTTCATGTAGAGGTAGAGGTGTAAAGTGGGTCGTGTCGGGCCAGCACGACACGACCCATGGGTGGCCTCCTCCAAAGGCAGGCCGTCACGAGTTATGCCGCCCTCCCTGGTGGAAATTTTGGGGGTCGGCCCGACACGGCCCACGGTCCAGCCCCAGGTAGGCCCGTGCCATGCCATGCTGTGGACCTAGGTTGGGCCGAGCTGCAGGCCATGCCGTGGGCTTGGGTCATACTGGGCCGGGCCGCAAGGCGGGCCTTGGGCCTAGACCGAACCCGACTGCACTGTTTTTTTTTTTTGAAAATTTTGATTTCTTTCTTAAGTGAAATTGTAAAACTAAAATATTTAACTTTCCTTTGAACTTTGGGAATTGGTAACTATTTAAAAAATTAAGAAATGGGAAATCTAAGTTATCTAACACATAAATGAAAAAAAAAGACTAAACCAAATTGAAATAAGAATGATGGAATAACAAATTGGAAGAAAAATAGGAATTTTATTAAATTTAAATTTGAATGGTACAGATTACAAATACAATGATTGGATCATTGGATACTTGGATGAATGAAATACGAAAATGGAATAAATTAATAAAATATAAAAAATACAATATGGTTACAAATTGAAAATACAAAATTACATTGTTAAAAAATTAAAAAAATATATCAAATAAATGAAATAAAATTAAAAAAATTTACAATAATTTGAAAAAATAAAAAATTCTATACATGTAGTCAAATTCATGAATCATCATTCATGACTTTCATCATCTGCTTCGGGTGAAATATCCAATGTAGTATCATGCCCTTCTTTGTCTTGTAATCTATCTTCTGCATTTAGCCAATCCTTGAAGCAGATGCACATCTTTATGCTTTCATCATTCATGCAACTTCTTTTGTCATCAAGCACCCTAGTACATGCACTAAAACAAGACTCCGGTGGAACTGTAGACACCAAAGGGGTTAGCAGATCACGTGCCATGGTAGCGAGAACTGGATAATTTTTTGAATGTTCACTCCACTAGGCTAAAATATCAAAGTTATTTGATCCTTCATCTAAATTAGAAAAATTTTCTTGTAAACAAAAATTAAGTTCAGTAAATGAGCTTGTTGTAGACCTAGTATATTTCTGACTTCTACTTATAAAATAAAAAAGTTTTTCTCTTCTACTACCGGGCTCAAAGTTAGAAGTAGAAGAAGATGATGAACAAATTGTAGGAATATTTCCTATAACTTCAGATTCATACAAACTGTACATTTTAAATAATAAATTATTAATTTATTCTTTTTTATTTCCTAATCCTTGGGTCTAATATTGTAGCTAAACAATAAAGGGGAGAAATGTTCACCCAATATTTTTTAAATTTATTTTCCATTATTTCAATAATACATTGAAATTGTGGATTATTTCTATATTTTGCAAAACAATCACTAATTACCATTAATTGATAAGGTGAATTATAACTAGTTGGATAATAAATTCCAAATAATTCATTAGTTGCATCATAAAAATGTTTTAAAAAAACTGTCATTTCCTAGTCTTCCTCAAATATCCTATCATTAGGCATTTTTGAATTATAAAAATCAGAAAGAATTTGTTTATGAGATATACAACTTTCTAACATAGCATAGGTAGAATACCACCTATGCTTTACATCTAATATTAAATTTGGATGTCCAAACATCCGAAGTAATTACAACATTAGAATTAAGTTTTGTTAACAAGGAAATTAAATTTTGTTTATATGAAAAAAATTTTTAAAGTATCAGCTCTTATAGTATTCCTATAAACTTTTTTATATTGTGGGTTTACCGAACTACGCAACCATTTTTCTAGCTTTGGATCTTCAACTAATATAAATGGTTGTTCTGCATGTACAATATACATAGCAAGTTCTTGTCTCATTTTTTCTTGTGAATATTTAAAAGTACCAAAACTACTCCCCCTCACAATTTGTGTTTGGGTTGTTTCTCTCCTTTCATCTTCTTCTTTCTCATATGTGGACAGATGTCTGCTCAAATGACCTATACCACCCTTGCTACAATAACTAAAGTCCTTACTACATTTTTGGAAAACAAACCTTTTCCCCTTCCCCTCAATATCCTCTACTTTGAAAATTTTCCAAATCGGGCTACTCAACTTAGAGGCCCTCCTTTTTCCCATAGTATCAGTACCGGGGGTGAAATTTCCACTTCCATCAACATCAATCGCATCAGCGCTAACACTATCATGATGCGATTGAATATCATCTTGCTGGTTCAAAATCCCAACTTGATTTCAACGGTTGAAGACTTTCAATGTCCAAACCTCCCAAATTGAGATACTTGAGCTGGTTGAGCAAGCCTTCTTCTTGTTGAAAGTTGAAACTTCAATAAAGTTGAGACTTGAGAATTGGAGAATGTAGAATCAAACAACTAGCTAATCAGAATTACTCAGATTGCAGAGAATTGAGAATGTATGAATATGTGTGTGTGTGTGTGTGTGTGTGTGAGAGAGAGAGAGAGAGAGAGAGAAGAGATTAAGAGAATTGTTGAATTGGTGTGATGAGAATGGTGGAGGATAGGGCAATTTATAGGAAATGAACATAATTCAATTGCCCAAAATACACAAAAAATCTAGCTGTTTAGTTGTTGGGAAGGGTATTTTGGTTATTGTAAAGTTATTTATAACTTTACCCAAAAATCCCCCTTAAACTAGTTGTTATATAGCTGTTGAGGGGGCATTTGTGTCATTTTTTCAACCCCCATAAGCAAAATACATAAATACCCCCTAATATGGTTGTTTATAGTTGTTGTGGTGTATTTCTGTAAAACCCCCCCAAAAGCTGAAACTAGCCATTGGGGCCCTTTGGGGAGGGGGGCAACGGCTATATTCCGAGCAGGCTGCGCTCAGCCCACTATGGGCCCCACGGGCCGTGCCATGCCGGCCCATTACGGGCCGTAATGCAGGTCATGCTGGCATGCGGGCCACAGGTGGCCATGTTGTGTTAACCCGTGGACCTCGAACCCCCAGCCCAACATGGAACGAACCTTCGTACCTAGCCTGGCACGGCTCGTGGGCCTTTGTGCCGTGCCGGGCAAGTGGCCCGACCCGATTTACACCTTGAAGTAGAGATGTAAATTGGGTCATGCTGGGCCAGCATGGCACGACCCGTATACGACCCTTACAAAGTGCGGGTCATGGTGTGTTGGCCCACGAGGCATCCTGGGTCGTGCCTCCCTTCCCTGGAATAACTTGGGGGTCAGTTTGGCATGACCCATGACCCGAGCCCACACGGGCCCATGCCGTGCCATGGGCAGAGCTAGTCCATGGGTCGAACTTTGGGCCAAGCGAGGCCGTGGACCGGGCCAAGCTATGAGAGGTTCATTTAAAAAAAATTGAAAAAGTTGTTTAAATTTTTATTTCATATGATTTTTTATGTATACAATTAAACCTATTCATGGGTCGGGTAACCCAACGGCCTAGCCTGGCTTGACCCATTATTTTTTAGGCTTGGACAAAATTTTAAGCCCGTGGGTTCGAGTTTGGGCTTCCTCAAATAAGCTTAACCCGATACCATTACATATATAAAAAGCACTTATGTTATATTATATATATATTAAATTATTAATAAATATCAATTTACTATTAGGAAATATAAATTAGTTTATTAATTTATTTAATTATTAATAAATTAATATAATATTAGTTTATAAAAGTATAATGAAAATAATACATTTTGTGTAAAAATCGAGCTTTGGTCTCAGGCTTAAGCTTCGAACTTTATATAAGGGTTGGGCTTAGGCTCACGATCTAGGCCTGATGGTCGGGCTTGGGCTCGGGTTTGCACATTTTCTGTTGATAAAAATGCCCATGTTAATTATAAAACTATAATTTTTTACAAATTAAAATATTAATATAAAATTTGTTATTTAAATATTATGTAATAATATTTACCATATATGCATATAACTTCCAAGTTGAGCTTATTAGGGGTTGTTTAGCTTGGGCCCTATCCGCTAAAGCCTTTATTGGACTCCAAAAGTTTGATACTCAATTAGACTTCGAATATGATTATCCCTGATAATGTGTGGGCATGGTGCATATCTAAGCTAGACCAAATTCAAAAGAAAATAGTTGCTTGAGCTTGCAAATTTATAGATCTAATTGGGTTAGGCTACGTTATAAATAATTTGTTGCATTTTATAATTAATTATTAAAATATTGTAATTATTAAATTACTATATTTATTTAAAATACAGTAAGTTCTTGAAATTATCATATTTTTAGAAATATTGCTAATTTCTTGGGGTAAACTAATTAAATGTAATTTTCTAGTAATTAAATATAAATTTTTGGAAACTAAATGTAACTTTCTACTATTTATAGATTAAATTATAGTTATTGTTAATTACAGTTTAAAAATAATTATTATTAATTATATTATAATTAATAATTAAAATATATTATTTTTCATTATTATTCGGTATTTTCTGCAATAAACTACAATTAATTTTTGCATATGAGTTTTTTAATAATTTTCAGTATTTTCATCATTTATTTTTGCATATTAGTCACTACAAAATTAAATTTCATTTGCTTTTAGTAAAAATAAATTAAATAACTAAATAAATACCATAGTTAATAAAAAATACAACTAATTTTCAATATTTTTCCATAATTTCTGGCTTGGCTATTTTTTAATAATTTTTGGCATTTTTTGAATAATAAAACATTATTAATTGTACTTTTTAATTGTTTTTAGTAAATATCCTTATTAATATAAAATATTATTAATTTTCAATATAATTTAATTATTTTTAGTATTTTAATTATGTTTAGGTTTTTTAGAACTTTTAGAATTTTTCAATTAATTGTTGGTATTTTATAAGTACAAATTAATATTTTTTATTAGCATTTCTTAAGGTCACAAGTCATAAGTAATCTAATAATATTATTAAAACTAATAATTAATATTTTTATATTTAAATTTCTTATTTTTATTAGTGCTTATTATGTTAGATTTTTAAGTGGAGTTGAAACACATTTTTAATATTTACTAAGTTTTGTTAATATTTAATTTTTTGTGAAAGTTTAGTGGATTTTTAAATTTATAATTTTTTGATTGTTTAACCTTAACCTATTTATGATATTTGATTTATATCATGGTTTTCAAATCCGGACCGGACCAGAAAAATCGGGTGTTAAACAGTGTATCCCCTTAGCTCTAATCAACATGATGTACATTATAACATTTATTGTAAATGAATAGAGTACATATTTAATTCATGTTATTATGGTGTGTTTCTGTGTTATACCCTTAAATTGGACACATATGAGACTCATGTTAGTTTAGAATCTTCATAGCCGTTGGATAGATCTGGGGAGATTTATCCAGCCAAGGCTGACACTGATGTACCGGCAAATTGGTTGGAGTGGTTTGTCTCAGCTGTTAGGGTGAGACCTGAGGTACATGTAGTGTGGGTTTTCTTGAAACCCTAAACCAGACCAAAATTTCAGTATTGCCTTGGACCTTGGAAATAGATGGGCAAAACTGGAATGCTACACCTGACCCCTAGACTCGATTGTGGTACTACACTAGGTGTCGGATCGGGCTGTCTTTGATATGCCAATCAGTAAGATGCTTAGAGGGGATCAAAACCTGGGTATGTTGGGACAGTCCGAGAATTCATCTGAGTGGGTGATCATAGTGACAGGATCAACCCCTTTTTCGGACAAAGTGAATGATCAGGAAAATGCACTCTCTCTGATGGATACCTAAACTGCCGGCAGTGGATTTCAAATGTGTTTGAAATTTGGTTTTGCAAAATATATTTATATAGGCATATACTTAAATATTATGTTTTCACAAATTGTTTGCAAAATGTTTTAATTCCCAGGATCCATGTGAATAGAGAGTGCAACACTGTACCTTGTAGCCGAGGGAAATGTCCTCTCTTGTTGGGTAGTGTTTGATCATTATGAGCTGAAAGGTTAAGTGTAAGACCATTAAGGATTATATCTGATGAGCTAATCTAGCATCTGCCCATAGTCCTTGGGCCTTCATATGATGGCTGGACCCAAGGACCATTTAGTGTAAATGTTGGGCCCATTAAGAGCCCATGGTGATGGACTCAGGGGTTCACTGCATTCAGTAGTTAATTCGGCCAGGCCTTGTAATAGAGGCTACGCTGAACCCATGTGGCTGATGTGTAGATCAATGATAGGGTCCCATGCCATACAAAGAAAGCCAAGCTAGCCAGCATTAAAGTGGAAGTGAGCCTGAAAGCTTAATGGGCCTAAAAGCCCATTTCGAGTTGGATTAATTAGATTAATTAAATAGGGGCAGATCTGGGATTTGGATCAGATGATAGGATAAGGGATTATCCTTATCCACTTAAAGAGTCCAGATCCAAATAAAGATTTGGATCAAAGGAATTTCTAATTTGATTAGGAAGGTTGATCTTTATCCGCAGATAAGATAAGGGAATATCCTTATCACTTAAAGAGTCCGGATCCAAATAAAAGATTTGGATCAGGAAACTCCTAATGAGATTAGGAAATTGTCTCTTTAAGGCAATAAATAAGAGAGGAGGGTGAACCTTCGAAACACACTCACTGAATACTGAGAGAAGACAAGCCAGTTAGACTGATCTTGCCTTCTGCTCTTTTTCTTCCTACTCTTGCTGCCCTACCCTGTTCGATCTCCAGTTCTTGGACTGGATCAAGATTCGATCTTGATATTGTTTCTTGCTAGAAGAAACAATTTAGAAGCTGTGCTCACTGTCCCATTTGATTCATGTTGAAGAATCACTAGTTCTTGGTGAAGAACTACCTGTTGATCCTGCCTCATCCTAAGTTGTGTCATCTTCAGTGGAGGGAGGATTTGGTACACTCTTTGGGCGTGAACACCTACGTTGGTAGGATCATTCTTGCATGGATTCCGTATCAAGTATATCCCTCCCTTAATTTGGTTTCAGATTTGGTCCAGTTTGGTTACAAGAACGAAACTTGAAAATGCAGTTTTCAAAATTGGGAATAGGATTCCTGGATTGGAGTAAAGAAATTTTTGAAATTTCGCACAACCTTCCTGCATGGTTTGGCCATCCATCTGATGGATCTCCCATCCCTTCAGTGGTATTAGAGCCATGTTCAAATCTTGAACCAAATTAGAACATATCTGAATCTGCGCAAATGGGCAGAAGGCGTTCTACCCGATTTGCGTAGTTAGCGTTTTTTTTAGGAATTGGTTCCCAGATTTTGGGCAGATAATCTGGAAAATAAATCTTTATTATTCTCTGATATTTATAGAATTGTTCTGTGAATGTTTTTTGAATTTTTGGGCTGCACATGTGGTGGAGATCGAATCTTTATGGTGCCAAGAATGGCACACCCTGCGATTTCTTTTCTATTCAATTTTGGTCTGTAAATAATTTTTTTTTTAGAAAAATTGTATAGGAATTTGATGTGATGTAATAATAGAAAAATTAGGTTTTTCTATTTTATTTCCATATGGAGATTGTTGGAGCGCGCAACAGAGGAGAGGAAGATTTCATAGGAACAAGTATTGTGTTGCAGATATCAATTTTGCAATCTACGATTAACTGTTCTTTGCAGGTTTGCAAGATATCCAAGAAAATCATAGTGCAGCCCTCTGTTTTAGTTTCTTGATAACCTGGTTATCTTGAATTAATTTATTTTCAGATCATTATTCTTGAATTAAATCTTGAGTTGGACACCAAAACTTGGGCCGATTTACACCATATTTGGTCCAAACTGGTTGGACCGAATTGTTGATTCGATGGGGTTGGTTTTTCTAACCCTAATTCGATTTAGGCTAGAGGGTTTATGGCCCACTTCAAGCTTTAATTTGGCCCACCTCTGTAAAAACCTAATTTTAATATGATAAAAACTGAATCAACCCTAATTTAGCTACATGGGCTGAACTGCTTTTTGCAGTATAGCCCAGGTACCTAGATAATGTTATATGATAACATTATGGGCTATGTTGGGCTGATACTGATTTAATCTAATTAATTAAGGATTTTACAGATATTTTAATTGATTGGACCAATTTGTTCATGCATGTGATGTATGGATGTGCGATGTGCTACGTACATGGACCAAAAGTACTTGGCCAATGATTATTTCGATAGTGGCTTTTTTACACACCATGGCTGAATGCACATCATTGCCATGGTGTCTATAAAATCATTGGATGGTCTCCTCATTTGGTGGGCCCTACATCAGCTTCCTCCCCAAGGGGAGCCATGCGGAACCCTAGTCATTTAGGGCCCATTTAAATCTGGCTTTGAGAAAGTCAGTGGGAGCCACTTTGGTTTGACCTAAATAAAACTAGGGCATAATATTTCGCTCCCTCCACTAAAGTATGAGTGCATGTGATAGAGAGATTCATAGGATGAACTCTCTAAAGACCTTCCATCATTAACATGAAGACGAGTCATTCAGTAATGAGGAAATGCACCATAAAATTGGGTTATCCATTTACTACTGGATCTGTTGAATTATTTCATAAAATGATAGGAGCATCATAAACTGATGTGGGAGGGGACTATCCTAAAATGGAAGACTCTTTCACGATACCTTGGCGTTCATGAATATGATGGGTAAGCACTCATTGGACAAAGATGGTTAACCTAAAATGACAATGAACCTTGTCTGACAGAGGCCAAAGGGAAAGCTCACGAGGTGAGTGGATGTGATCCTTCACAGAAGGTGGGGGGGGGGGGGGGGGGGGGGGGGGGGGGGGGGGTGGGGTTATGCATTTGAAACAATTGGCTCCATGCACCTTATGTGGTTTCCCACATTTCTAGAGACAGTTCGCAGTCTTCATCATTGAGATAGGAGGGAAATATTAGAGATGAATAAATGGAAATGAAACATAGATTAAAATCCATATCTATGTAGATAACATGAATCAAATCGGGTTATGGACTAATATTTGCTTTGCCTTTTATCAGAAATGGAAAACGGACAATTTGCTAAACTGTTGGACAATAATAAGCTTAAGGACCCAAATTACACTAACTAGTATCGTAGCCTTATGCTGGTTCTGATGTCCGAGAAATTGGACAAGGTTGCTAAGAACCCTGCTTCGGATCGTCCGGGTGATAGGGCTTCTGAGGCCCGCCGGAGGGAATACCAAGAATGGGAAGAGAAAAACTCTCTTGCTCGGTGCTATATCATAGCCTCCTTAGACAATCAGATACAACGACAATTCGATCAAACCGAAGTGTCCAAAGATATCTTGGATAGTCTAAGAACCATGTATGAGGAACAGAATCGTTCTACTCATCAGAAGGTCATAAAGCAATTTATGACGGCACAAATGTCCAAGAACTAGCTAGTTCATGACCATTGTCTTAAGATGATGGGGTACATCAATGAACTGGTGGCTCTTGGATCTGGGCTAGATCATGTCACCAAAGTTGATGCCATCCTGAACTCTTTGCCTCCTTCCTTCAATCAGTTCATAATGAATTACAATATGAACAAGCTAAATGTTAGCCTTCAGGAACTCAACAATATGTTGTAGAGGGTCGAAGAACTGATAAAGAAGGATAAACCCATTGCCATGCTTATTGAAGGTGGAAAATCAGGCAAGAAGAAGAGGAAGGCAAAGAAGAAACCTCAGAAGAAAACTAGCAAGCCTAAAAAGCAGAGGAAGGACAAGGCATCAGATGTTTGCCACTTCTACAAAGAGACCAATCACTGGAAGAGGAACTATCCTCAGTACCTGGAGACCCAGAAACAAGGTAATTTCGAATTCTTTGTCATAGAAACCAATATGTTGGTGACTTCTGCTTCCTGGTGTATTGACTCCGGGGCTTCTACTCATGCATGTAACGCATTATAGGGATTCAGGACAAGCAGAAAACTGAGTGACGGTAAAGTGATTCTTTACTTGGGGACTTCTGCAAGTGTTGCAGCTACAACTATAGGAACTGTAGAATTGAATTTCTGAGAAGGAATAATTACATTAAAAGATTGTCTTTATGTACCCAATTTGAGAAGAAATTTAATTTCTTTTTCAAAACTGTGTGCAAATAGTTATTCTGTTCTCTTTAGTAATGTGATTACTATCAAACGGTCTCCATGTTATCAAAACTGTGTGCAAATGGTCTCCATGTTCTCCATCCTTCTCTGGAAACAAATATAACCGAAACTACGTCGGATAATAACCCCAAGAAAAGAACCCGTGATACAGTTAATCCTACGTGCCTGTGGCATTACCGACTTGGCCACATTAACATAGATCGTATCACAAGGTTGGTAAAGGATAGTCCTTTGGATCGTATCAGAGAGAGTGCACCCCGATCATTCACTTTGTTCGACAAAGGGGCTGATCCTGTCACTATGATTACCACACAAATGAATTCTCAAACTGTCCCAACATACCCAAGTTTTGACCCCTACTAAGGATCTCATTGATTGGCATATCAATGACAGCCCAATCCGACACCTAGTGTAGTATCATAATCGAGTCTAGGGGTCAGGTGTAACATTCCAGTTTTGCCCATCTATCTCCAAGGTCCAGGGCAATACTGGAATTTTGGTCCGGTTCAGGGTTTTAAGAAAACCCACACTGTATGTACCTCAGGTCTCACCCTGGCAGCTGAGACAGGCCACCCCAACCAACTTAGCGGCACATCAGTGTTAGCCTTGGCAGGATAAATCTTCATAGATCTATCCAACGACTATGAAGATTCTAAAATAACACGAGTCTCATATGTGTCCAATTTAAGGGTATTAAACAAAAACACACCATGATAACATGAATCAAATATGTACTTTATTCATTTACATTAAATGTCATAATGTACATCATTCTGATTGGAGCTAAGGGCATAACTGTCTAACAATCCCTCCCTTAATTTGGTTTCAGATTTAGTCCAGTTTGGTTACAAGAATGAACTTTGAAAATGTAGTTTTCTAAATTGGTAATAGGATTCCCGGATGGGAGTAAAGAAATTTTTGAAATTTCGCCCAACCTTCCTACAAGGTTTAGCCATCCATCTGATGGATCTCCCATCCCTTCACCGGGAACTGGTTAGGTGACCTGTTCCGTTTTACCCTAGCACCGTTATTTTGCCAAAACCCGTTGATTTGGTCAACATACCATTGATTTTTGTTAGAACGGGTCATCCATTCGATTCGAATGGTTCGACCTTGGAACCAGACCTCTGAACAGTTCATTGTTCGGTTCGGTTTTAAAAACATTGATTTATATTATTACTATTCTCTCTCTCTCTCTCTCTCTCTTAAATGTAATAATATGCATTAAAATAAGAGGCCTTGAAAAACCAAAGGTCTCTCTCTAATAATGTGCATCTTTATTAATCTAATCAAGATAACCAATGATTACTGTTTTATATTTTTAAAACAAAAGAAAATACAAAAAATACAAAAAAATGGATAGATAGTGAGTATGGGAAAAGGAAAGCTGTAATTTGAACCAATAATTACACAAATTATTAAGATAAATTAGTATAATATTGGAAAAAGGAAATTATTTATTAGTTTATATTGAAAAGTATAAGAAAAATTAGTATAATTCTATAAGTAAACCATTTAAAAAATAAATTATTTAATAACAATTTAAAAAAATTGAATAAATTTTCAAAATTACACAGATGTAATAAATTTTCTAAAATTTTCATAAAATTACACTTTTGAAAATTAAATACAATTCCCCATCCTTGATGAGGAGTGGATGCCTTGCCCTAGACTCGTCGGACAAGGAGGACGAGGCGGGGAAATTCAAGGATTCCCCGTTCCTAATGAGGACTAGGTGAATTGCTATGAAACCGCTTAACACTAGGGACAGGGCGGGAACTAGGATGGGGTGCCCCGCTTTGAACCTGCCTCATTGCAATTCGTATATAATTATTAACTATTAGTGAAATTAATAAAAATTTTAGCTTTTGTAATTATTTTTATTTAGTTAAAGTCAATCAAAATTCCACTTAAAAATAATGAAAATAATAACAATTATTAAAATTATGAAAATTATTAATAAAATTAATTTATTAAAAATATTTTTTCATACTAAATTAACAATAATTATTTTCTATAAATCTCATTAAATGAAAAATACAATTATTAAAATTTTAAATATTAACAATAATTAATAAGAAATAATAGAAAACAAAAATTTAAATACAATTATTAATTAATTTATCAATTAATTAATAATAAATAAAATTATTTAATCTTTCAAAATTTCTCGTGCATCGCACGAGCCCCCTTTAGTATTATAATATTATATGTATATACTAATATATGTATAATATAATATAATACTATAATATACATATATTATATGTATACATATATTAATATACTATTAATATGTATTAATATACCTATATGATGATGATGATAAGGGTAAATCTCTTAAACTACCTCTATTGTTTACGAAATTGGCAAACTGTACCCTTATTGTTTAGATATTGTCTTGCGTACCCTTAAGTTTTCTGATAATTGTCTAAAACTTCCATTGCTGTTAATTTTCCGTCACACTTCGTTCACATGTGACATCACGTGAGTGATAATTATTTTAAAATTCCTAAAATACCCTTATTGTTTATCATTGTTGTTGAAAGTTGCAGCGGTGGCAGTGATTTTGGTATCATTGTCGCAAGCAACGACAACCACGGTTGTCGATGCTAGAGTCGACCCTCTTTCCTTCTTGCCAACCCAGAACTGGCCTCTCTCTCTGTAATGGACATTCTCAAAAGACGATAATGCCGGTGGTAGTTCTCTATTCATCGTCAAGAAGAGATGAATAGAGATGAAGATAGAGGAAGGAAACGTAGAGGAAGAAGGAGAAAGAGAAGAAAACTTGGCCGTCTGAATCTAAGTGCGTGGAGGGAGCCCTTTGCCGATGGCTGTTGTTGCCTACGACGGCTGTACTGAGAGGGAGCAGCGACGAACCCTTTGTTGTCGTTGTAGTAGCGATGAAGGGCTCCCTCCCTCTCTTTCTCTCTTCCTCCCCTTTGTTCACAGGTGCCTGCCGCCTCCGACGACTGTGCCAAGAGGGAGCAGCAACGAGCCCTTCGTCGCTGTTGGAGCAACGGCGAAGGGGTCCCACCCTCTCTCTCTCTCTCTTCCTCCCCTTCATTCTCTCTCCCTCATTCCCTCTTGCCCCTGTTTCATCACCATCGTTGTTGCAAGTTGCCGCAACGGTGGTGATGAAACAAGGGCGAGAGGGAATGGGGGAGAGAGAACGAAGGGGACGAAGGGGAGAGAGAGAGAGAGAGAACGAAGGGAAGGAAGAGAAAGAGAGGGAGGGAGCCCTTTTACGGTGGCTTCTGTCGCCTACGATGGCTGTGCCGAGAGGGAGAGCCGACGGGCCCTTCGTCGACGGCTGTGCCGTTGTAGAGACTAGAGGTGGAGGGGGAGGTCTGAGAATGGAGAGAGAGTAAAGGCGGACGATGAAATAGGGGATGAAATTTTAGGAATAGTGGTCCGTTAGCACTTAACGACAATGTCAATTGTCAGAAAACTTAAGGGTACCGCAAGACAATATCTAAACAACAATAGTAGTAGTTACAAAATTGAATACATTATGAAATATATTTGGAAAATAGTTGGTAGGATAAAAAAGTAATTTTTCTTGGACTAAATTGTCCTTACATACAAAATTGAATACATTATGAAATATATTTGGAAAACAGTTGGCGGAATAAAAAAGTAATTTTTCTTGGACTAAATTGTCTTCCTCCTAGCAAGAATCAAAGCATTTCTCTTACTCTTTTTTCTTGTTTCTCTTTCTCCCTTTCCTCTCTTTTTCCTTGAGACCAATTCTTATAAGATTCAACAAATAAAGACCTTGAAAGGATATACATGATTAAGAGAGAGCCCGCCTGCAAAAAGATTAACTTTAGTTAAAAAAATGGGTTTGTAGCAGATAAGGGCAACTTTTTGTCCTTAATATCAATAAAAAATAACATTTTCATATAATAACCAAAACGGGATAGCTTTTTTGGGAAAATATAAAAAAGGGCAGTGGTCACTGTTGCTCGTCTTCCTCTGCCTCTGTACTCTTTGGGTATTGTGTAAGTCCTCCGGCGATGTCCTACCAACCTACCCTCTAATTGGGTGCTTGATCTCCTTCTACAAGAATTGCCGTCGTCTGTTAGATTGGCGCATAGATATCCTCGCGGAGTTCCTGACGCAAACAATCGTCACGGGGAACCCAAACAACGTTGAGTACATCCTGACGACCAACTATAACAACTTCCCCAAGGGTCAACCCTTCACTAACATCCTAGAAGACTTGCTTGGCTGCGGTATATTCAACATGGACGGGAAACTCTTACACGCCCAGCGCAAGTTAGCAAGCCATAAGTTCAACGCCAAGTCGCTGAGGAAGTTCGTCGGGAAGACGTTGGAGGAAGTAGTGAAATATTGCTTAACGTTGGTACTTGCGTCTGCAATGGAAACTGGCCAAGTAGTAGACCTGCAAGACTTTTTAAGGAGGCTCGCCTTTGACATGGTGTGCATGGTGTCGCTGGGAATCGTTCCTGGTTGCTTGGATTCTTCGCTTCCCATATCGGTTCTGGTTGGAGATTTCGACATAGCCTCTGATATATGCGCCAAGAATGCATCCGCTCCCGTCTTCATTGTTTGGAAGATTAAACGAGCATTGTGTCTTGGGTCCAAGCAATGTCTCAAGTTCCCAGTGTTTCAATCCAGACCCAAGGTGTGCCTGGGGAAGAAGATGGCTTTTTGTTCAAGTGAAGTACATGATGGCTTTGCTGCTGAAGCAGTTCGAGTTTAAACCGGTTGAATTGGAGGGGCCTACTTTTGTTCCACTCTTGATGGCACACATGGCCGATGGATTAAAGGTCGTTGTCCAACCAAGAGGTTGTCACTCGACTTGGAGTTATCGACGGCAAATGTTAACAGTGGAAGGAGTAATAGTACCCAATTCCCTTATTTGATATTTTTTCAAAAAGTATCTCATTTCGGTTATTATATGAAAAATGTTATTTTTATTGATATTAGGACCCTCAGCCCTTCCTCCACCACACTTGGCCTATAAGGATTGAAAAAATATGGAATAGCGATAAAATGAATCAAAAGGAAGGGTACAAATGCAGATAATGGGATACAAGAAAAAGGAGAAAGATCTTGTTCCCCCATCCTAGATACAAGAAAAAGTAGGAATGCGTGTAAAGCCAAGATTGCTGAAAACACATAGCAGTTGACTCCCCCCGCTACAGATGAAGATAATGGGATTTAGAAGAATTAACAAAGAATAAAAGAAAAAATAATGGACAACTCACTACTCGGAACTTGAGAGTTGATGCATTGGCGGGTGGCTTCTTTCTGTTAGCTTAGAGCTTCCATTGCTCAACTCACAAAACTTTTTGTTCTTCCTCGATAAACTTGAATGGGTATATACAGAAAACGCATAACCACCATATAAGAAGCCAAGAAACTCCTTTTTGTGGCTCTGAATGTACTGCATTTTTATGACCGGTAAAAGGAAGACAGGTATAAGGTTTGAGGAAGTAGGAGCAAGAAGATGAAAAAATTTTATCGTTTGATTTATAGATCATCTTCCTGTGGTTTGTTAGAATGGGAATCTGAAAACACGGAAAAAAAACCAAATGATGGACAAAAGGAAAATTCTGTAAATTGATTGGTATTTGCAAGAAAGATTATGAAGAAATGGAAGATACTGTTAATTTCTATCTATTGGAAAAAATCGTTGAGACTTATATTTGGGTAAATTATAAAGGCCCCCCGTACTATGGGGTCTGTGACAAAGACCCCCTATACTTTGTTTTGCGACAAAAACTCTCCTGTACTATGACCGTGATACAAAGACTCCCTTCCGTTAGCTTTCCGTTAAAATCCGTCGTTGCAATATTTTTTAATCCCCATACTACCATTGTAATAACTATTACTTGGGAGAAAAACATTGTTCATCTTCCCTGACCTCATGATACATGAACAGTAGCGGTGATAGCTGTTGCAGTGACGGCAGATTTCCGTTAAGTCCTCCCTCTCTCTCCCCCCAATCTCTCTTCTTATTCTTCCCCTTTCTTTCTGATTTCCCCTTACAGATGGAGAACAAACATCAAAAGGATGGAGCACAGTAATTTGAGACACGAATGAGGAATCATCATAATTACTGTATAACAAGGATGAAATAATCTTACGGTGACTGACCTCAAGTCGGTAAGAGGCCAGCCACGTTTAGATTGGCGGTGATATCATGTCCGTTTGCTCTGACAATAACGTCTTTGTTTCTTCTTTTAAGAGCACCATTCTAAGAGCACCTCTGCCCATACCATTTCGAGAGCAGGAGATCCATACTCGGTGGGGGCGTGGAGCGAACAAAAAAAAGCAACGTTATCCTATCACCTGCTAGAACTAGAAGAAAAGTTCGTAGAAAACAGATGATAAAGGAGTTTGCAAAGACAGGGATGGGAAGGGTTTGCTTCATCTCCAAATGCACGGTTCAACCAGCGAATCCCCACGAATCAACTCAGAGGATCAAGTTGAATCAATGGGATCTTCGATTTCTTCCAATCCATTACATCTAGAAGGGTTTTCTTAATCTCAAACCGACATTCCAACCACGAAAATGGTCTTCTTCATCTCAAACTCCGGATTTCTTTATCTCAAACCCACGTTCCATTACATCCGAAAGGGTGTTCTTTATCTCAAACCCACGTTCCAATCAATGGGATCTCCAATTTCTTCCAATCCATTACATCCAAAAGGGTCTTTATTTCAAACTCTGGATTTCTTTGTTCCATTGGCTGGCCGCTTGGCAACTACGTCACATGACGATGACACCATGTCTGTCTTCATCAACTGCAATGGTGCGGGAGAAGAGTTCATTCACACCAGTGCCCACTTCACCATAGCCAACATCCTCGACCCGCCATACACACCTCAAGTCGTATACTCGTTCTTCCCCCTCAACGAAGTGGTCAACTATGAGGCATCACCAAACCTTTGCTCGCAGTGCAGGTGACGGAATTAATCGACGACATAGTCGTGGGATGCACCTTTAACCATGTGGTTGCTGACGACACATCGTTCTGGCATTTCTTCAATTCCTGGTCTGAGAACTATAGGATGCTGATTGTATCTCGCATCCTCCAGTTCTCCAACGTTGGTTTCCTACTGGTACAAATTGTCTCGTCCGCTTTTCTATCACTAACAAGGAAAAGTTCTCGGTGAGATATACCCCACCACCAGTGTTCTCCATCCTTCTGCTGTCTGTTCTCCATGAAGAAGAGAGATCGAGGGGGGGGGGGGAGAGAGAGGGAGGACTTCAATGGAAGTCCCCCACCACTATAATAACAACAGATTTCAATAGAAAGCTAACGGATGGGGTGTTTTTGTCTCACGATCATAGAATTGGGGGGTCTTTGTGGCAAAACAAAGTACGGAGGGGTCTTTGTGGCAAAACAAAGTACGGAGGGGTCTTTGTAATTTAAAAAATGTCTATCACCGATTTGGGTATTATCTTACAGACATCACCTTTAAGAGTTTATATAATAAATAAGTATTTATTACTTACTTTAGTTTATTATTTTAATTATATTCAATAAATTATTAATTTAGTAATAATGTTAATATTTTTTTATTATTTTAAACACATTTTAGTAGATTAAACTTTATGTAAGAGTGAAATCCCTGAGCATTAGCGTCCAAAAAAATAAGCTTGCCCCTGAATCAAGAACACATACAGATTTAGGTGGTTCACTGTCTTAAACAGTTAAACCTACGTCCACAGATCTCTCTACTAAATTTCACTATTTTCGAATAATTGCTAGAGCCCTAGCAGAAAGTATTCATAATATTGAACTAGAGTTTACAAGCTTTCATGCCCTAATCCATATGCAATTGTCCACTCTAACAAACCACCTCCTTTTTGCTGGTGTTGAATCCTATCTTCTTAATATAAAAGGTTCTACTGAACGACCCCAAACTGCTGAAATATAAAAGGTTCAGCTATTGGAGGTAAATTTAGTGGTATCTAAGAACATAGAAGAGAATTCTCCAGAACCCATCAAAACAAAGAACAAATTTTCAACTCCACAACATCCTATAAGTTCTTTTGCATCACATAATCATCTCAATAATAAACAAATGCCTAGGAATCCCACCTATAAACCAAACGATCATGATAATAATCTTTGGAAGAATTTCCTTCCTTGCTTTGTGTTTCGTATACCAGTTGATCTGCAAATGAATCGACAACTAAACAGAGCATAGAGACAATATCTTCCATAATAAATAGATACCAGTTGACTGATTCAAACAACACATTTCCTATCAAAGCATGTTTGGACATCAGCTAAAAATAGAGGAAACAAAGTGTCTTTGTACACCTTAAGGTCCTCCAATCTATTAACATACCTTGTGAAACCACTCCCTTCTGTTAATAGAGGGAGAGACCACTCATATCAGACATTATCATCCTTGAGAAAAGATGTGCAGAAAATACCTCTTTTTGTACCCTCTATATGGAAACTTATTGACAGAATGGAGGTGTTAGTAGCATTATTGAATGAAAATTTATCAATCCGTCAACATTTCTTTGGGAGATCTTTTTAGATCAGTACATTTCCTTGGCAGATCTTGTTCTCAAGCACCTCGTTTCTAAGATGCATGGTTGAACTTCCTTCTTCAGAAACTACTCAAGCACAGATAATATTCAATTGTTGTCTATAATTATCTTGGGCATCCATAAGGAATGAGCATTCCTAAACAAGTTTTAGTCCAATACATCAGAGAGATACCCAGTTTTTGGAAGATTGGGTGTCATCACTAGCAAAGCTATAGGAGAAGGGAATGGTAGACGAGTCGGCTTCTATTTTTCAAGCGCTAAACTAGGTTTTGCTTTGGAATTGGAAAATTTTAAGTGGAAGGAAACTTATAAGTACCAATTAGATGGATGCATTCTGGTGGACAGACCATGGGCGCGCACAGACACCGCATTAGAAAGGTAAGGTTGCTAGGATACGGACTGAAATACTCATTCAACTGGGTTCCAAGATAATGTCAATGCTTTAAAAGGAAGGTGAAATACTATTAGGGATGTATTTATGAGGCCATAGATGTAGATTGATGGTATTGATTCTCTTCATTGTATTAAATTTGTTCTTTTTTCTTTTTTTCTTGGACAGCACTAAGCAGTATCTTCTGTATTGTCTCATCTCGTTATTCAGATGGGAGGGGGTCCACCACCTACCCTGAGATCATAAATAAAACCCCTTCAATCCATTGCTGGTTACTGATCCCCCGCCACCCAAAAAAAACAAAGCAATAAAAAAGGTGTTGTCTAAACAATGGTCTGGAATATAAAATTAAGGCAAAAAGAACTAAAATTGACAAGTTTCATTCCTATGTGAACAGCCTAATCTTTTTTTTATCAATGTGAACAGCCTAATCTTCACAACGAGGAACTTATGGCTAAAGTCAACAAGAACATTACTGTTTCCTTGTTCATGGATTCAAGCCCTTTCCATTGAATACAGTGACAATATGGACAATGTTGTCTGTCATTCAAGATTATTATGGGCTTCTCTTTTGGCCCATAGAATCTTGGAATGGCTGAAATCGCCCCAGCAACACCAACAGAAAATGAAAATGGCAGAATAGTCATCTGGGCAAAGACCTGCCAAGTAAGGAATAATAGGGAACTTTTGCCTCATAAGATATCAAGGTTATTAGTCTACTTGCTCAACAACCTCTAAACAGTAAACTAAAGGTGTTAAGTTAATTATATGAAGACTAAATCTAGACAATCCAATTTAACAAGACCAGAAATGGCCATGAACCTTCAGCCCCCATAAGCCAAATAGTAGCACCACAAAAATTATCCCCATAACTAACCATGGCACAAAGGGCACCTACAGCTGGTGGCAACACCCTACTAATTCTTTGATTCCAACTGCGACAGAAAAATGGGGTCAAATACATGTATTTCTGCTCCTAAAAAACTAATCCATCTCCTAAACATACAACACAAATGGGGGAAAAGGACTATTTATATAAAATATGTGCTAGATCAGTAGTAAATGGAATAAACCAGAGAAGAAACAATGCCTAAATAATGACATAGCACTCTAGGTAGCAATTACAAGTATTTATTTTACTTTGAAGCAAAGACAATAAACATTGAGAACAGACTACACATTAGGGATAAAATGATGAGATACCGAAACGGTAATTAGTAGGCAAGCAACGACTTCTAGAGAAATTTTGATGAATGGGATTCCGAACCATTTCAGTACTTCTTCCACCTTGACCTTAATCTATCTAGTCTAAAATGAACAACCAAACCGTTCACAATCCAGCATCTCAAACATCACAAAGAAACAAAATTTTGATGAATGGGAGATCATATTAACTAAAAAGTAAAATATCATCAATGACACTAAACAGAACAGCAATTAAAGAAACCTCGAAACGATCTATCAGCATATATAAGTGGATTGAAACCGAACTAGTTGATATCATTTCACTAACCAAAACAAAATTTGAACCATGAAATAAATACTACAAATATTAGTTCAGAACCCAAGTCCCGGTCATTCACATCTTCAGATCTAACGAAATAAAAATTTGCAGAGAGTTGCATTACTTAAACTTCTCCCTTAGAACCTGAGCTTGGTGAAGAACCACCTGTTCTTTCCGGTCTTGAACCGGTCCTCGAATCGAGCTTTGACCTCCTTGGCGGCAGTAACCTTCTTGTCCCGAGATTGGAGCGTGTCGAGGGTAACGACGTCCTTGAGATCGACATCAAGGGTGTACCGAGTGGGCATTATGTGACTGTAATTCACAAGCTTGACAAAGGCTTTCACTCGGGACTTCTTCGCCGTCTTCTTCGCAGAGTCCTTGCGAATGACCTTCTTCGGGTACTTGGCGATCCCAGCGACCAAGCAGTGACCGTAGGGACGATCACGGGTGCCCTCGTCGAAGGATCGGATGATGACGGCCTTCCTTCCGGCGTAGCGCCCTTGCAAGATGATTATGGCTTTGTTTGGTTTCAAAAACTTCACCATCTTCGTCTGCTCTCTTCCCCTCGGTCCTCTCCCTTCCTTGTTTATCTGCTGCGCGTGGTCGTTGTAGAAGAGGGGAAGAAAGAGAATATAAGAAGGCTTTTAGATGCAGTAGGGTTTTCGTCCTTCGGGCTTAGGGCTCAGAAACGAGCTGCAGCATCCAGCCGTGCATTGGGAACATCTCCCATGGGCGGGGGAGCTGCAGATTTCGGTTTGCAGCGGGTTGGGTTTAGATCGGACTCGAAGTTGGGTTTGGGTTGGTCCAACTTTTCTACCTCTCTATGTTTTATAAGGGTTGATGTTACTTCAATATTAGAACTACTGCTTCAAAATTGTTTCTTCTAGAAAGAAACAATATCAAGATCAAATCTTGATTAGATCCAAGAATTGGAGATCGAACAGGGTAGAGCGGCAAGAATAAGAAGAAAAAGAACTAAAGGCAAGATCAGTCTAACTGAGTTGTCTTCTCTCTGTGTTGTGTCTTTTTCCAGTCCACCATGTTCTCTATTTATATCCTTAAAGAGACAACCTCCTAATCTGATTAGGAGTTTCCTGATCCAAATCTTTATTTGGATATAGACTCTTTAAGTGATAAAGATAATCCCTTATCTTATTTGCAGTTCAAGATCAACTTATTCCTAATCAAATTAGGAGTTTCCTGATCCAAATTTTTATTTGGATTTGGACTCTTTAAGTGGATAAGAGTTATCCTCTTATCCTTATCTGTTGATCCAAACCCAGATCCGCCCCTATTTAACTAATCCAATTAACTCAGTTCGAAATGGGTTTTTAGGCCCATTAAGCTTTCAGACTTACTTCCTTTTAATGCTGCCTAACTTGGCTCTCTTTGTATAGCGTGAGACCCTAACATTGATCTACACATCAGCCACATGGGTTCAACCTAGCCTCTATTACAAGGCCTGACCGAATTCACTACTGAATACAATGAACCCCTAAATCCATCACTATGGGCTCTTAATGGGCCCAACATTTACACTAAATGGTCATTGGATCCAGCCATCTTATGAAGGCCCAATGGCTGTGGGTAGATGCAATATTATCCCATCAGGTATAACCCTCAATGGTCTTACACTTAACCTCTCAGCCCTTAATGATCAAACAATGCCTGACAAGAGAGGACCTCTCCCTCTGCTGCAAGGTATAGTGCTGCACTCTCTGCTCACATTGATCCCGGAAATTAAAACCTTTTGCAAACATTTTGAAACCATAATATATATAAGTATATCTCTATATAAATATATTTTGCAAAACCAAATTTCAAACACATTTGCAATCCACTGCCGACAGTTTACGTTTCCATCAAAGAGAGTGCATTTTCCCAATCATTCACTTTGTCCGACAAAGGGGCTGATCCTGTCACTATGATCACCCACTCAAATGAATTCTCAGACTGTCCCAACATACCCAGGTTTTGACCCCCTCTAAGGATCTCATGAATTGGCACATCAAAGATAGTCCAATCCAGCACCTAATGTAGTATCATAATCTAGTCTAGGGGTTAGGTGTAACATTCCAGTTTTGCCCATATATCTCCAAGGTCCAGAGCAATACTGGAATTTTGGTCCGATTCAGGGTTTCAAGAAAACCCATACAACATGTACCTCAGGTCTCACCCAAGCAGCTGAGACAAGCCACCCTAACCGATTTGGCAGTACATCAGTGTCAACCTTGGTAGGATAAATTTCCCCAAATCTATCCAACGGTTGTGAAGATCCTAAACTAACACGAGTCTCATATGTGTCTAGTTTAAGGGTATTGCATAGAAACACACAATGATAACACAAATCAAATATGTACTTTATTCATTTACATTAAATGCCATAATGTACATTATTCTGAATGGAGCTAAGGGCATACACTATCTAACAACTCCCACTTGCACTTAGGTCCAATCGGGTATAAGCCAAGGTCTCATGCTTTCTACGTGTTTCTCAAACACTTTTTGTGTTAGTGGCTTAGTCAATGGGTCAGCTACATTTTTCGCTGATGCTACCTTTTGAATCAGAGCGTCCCCTCTTCCAACTATCTCCCGTAGTACATGGTACTTCTCTTGATGTGCTTTGACTTCGAGTGGGCTTATGGCTCCTTAGCCTGAGCAATGGCACTAGTGTTGTCACACAACAGTGGAATGGGTGATGTGCTGGAAAGAACTACTCCTAATTCTTGAATGAACTTCTTCATCCATACGAATTCCTTGGTAGCTTCACTTGCGGCAATGTACTCGGCCTCGATTGTGGAATCTGTTGTGGACCCTTGTTTGTTGCTTTTCCAGTTAATTGCATAGGACTCCATTGTAAAGATGTATCCAGATGTAGACTTTCTATCCTCTGAGTCTGACTAGAAATCGACATCGGTATACCCAAGGATCTATAGTGAACTACCATCAAATACTAGACAAAACTCTTTTATCCTTTGAAAGTATTTCAGTATGTTTTTTTACAACAGTCTAATGCTATTGTCTTGGGTTAGATTGGTATCTACTTACCACACTCACGGCCTGAGCAATGTCTGGCCTAGTGCACAACATGGCATACATGATGCTCTATATGGCAGAGGCATAGGGAACTTCCTTTATGCCCTCAATCTTCTTAGGTGTCTTGGGAGACATACCCTTGGAGAGAGTGACCCCATGCTTGAAATGAACATTTTCTTTCTTGGAGTTCTCCATACTGTATCTCTTGACTATCTTGTCAATGTAAGTAGACTGAGATAATCCTATTATCCTCTTCGATCTATCTCTATAGAGTCGAAGTCCTAAGATATAAGAGGCTTCCCCAAGATCTTTCATGGAGAATTGCTGCGAAAGCCATACTTTCACAGTAGTAAACATTCTTACATCATTCCCAATGAGTAGAATGGCATCTACATACAGAACCAAAAACGTAACTTTATCCCCACTAGTCTTCCTGTAAACACAAGGCTCATCCAGATTCTGCTTAAAGTCAAACTGTTTGATAGTAGAGTCAAACTGGATGTTCCAACTTCTAGAAACTTGCTTAAGTCTATATATGAATCAATTGAATTTACATACCATGTGTTCTTGACCTACATCTATGAAACATTGCGGTTGCTGCATATAGATATATTCAAAAAGATCTTCATTCAGTAACGTAGTTTTAACATCCATTTGCTAAATCTCATAGTCCTGGTATGTGAGGGGATGAGAGATCCATCATATGGATGCCCGAACCCTGCAGGAAGGTTGGGCAAAATTTCAAAATTTTCTATCTCTCCCATCTAGGAATCACATTCCTTATTTTAGAAAACTGCATTTTCAAGGATCAATCTGGAAACAGTGTGAGGTGTTCACGCCCAAGGAGAAAACCAAAATCTGCTCCCACTGAAGATGACAAAGTGTGAGGTGAAACAGAATCAGCAAGACGACTCTTCAACAAGAACCGAATTCTTCAGCAAGAATGTAGTAAAGGGCTGGTGAGCACAACTTCAGATTGCCTCTTCTAGCAAGAAGCAATATCAAGAACGGTTTTTGATCACTCCCACAAGTAGAGATCGAACTGGGCAGGGGCGGCAAGAACATGAAGAAAAGAGCAGAAGACAGGAGCAGTTGAACTGTGTGTTGTCTTCTCTCATAATTCAGCAGACTGTGAGTGTGTTTGGAAGTCCGCCCTTTTCTCCTATTTATAGCCTTAAAGAGATGTTCTCTTAATCCTATTAGAAGTTTCCTAATCCAAATCTTATATTTGGATCTGGACTCTCTTTAAGAGATAAGGATAATTCCTTATCTTATATGTAGATAAAGATCAACCTTCATAGTCAAATTAGGAATTTCCTAATCCAAATCTTTATTTGGATCTGGACTCTTTGATTAGATATGGATAATCCCTTATCCTATCAACTGATCCAAATCCCAGAACCGCCCCTTATTTAATTAAACTTATTAAGCTAGTTCGAATGAGCTTTAGGCCCATTAAGTTTATGTGCTCACTAGCTCTCTTAACATGCTGCCCAGTTGGATATCCTTGTATCGTGTGGGGCCCAAATATTGATCTACACATCAGCCACATGAATTCAGCCCAACCTTTGTTACAAGGCCTGGCCGAATTCACTGTAGAAGACAGTGAACCCCTAAGTCCATCACCATGGACTCTTAATGGGCCCAGCATTTACACAAAATGGTCATTGGGTCCAGCCACCTTATGAAAACCCAAGGACTGGGGCAGATGAAAGATTAGCTCATCAGGTATTACCCTCAATGATCCTAGACTTAACCTCTCAGCCCATAATGATCAAACACTGTCCGACAAGAGAGGACCTCTCCCTCGGCTGCAAGGTATAGTGCTGCACTTTCTACTCACATGGATCCTAGGAATTAAAACCTTTTGCAAATATTTTGAAACCATAATATATATATATATATATATATATATATATATGTGTATTTCTTTATATAAATATATTTTGCAAAACAAATTTCAACAGTTGAAATGAACTGTCGGCAGTTTAGGTTTCCATTAGAGAGAGTGAATCCCCGATCATTCACTTTGTTCGACAAAGGGGCTGATCCTATCACTATGATCATCCACTCAGATGAATTCTCGGACTATCCCAACATACCCAGGTTTTGACCCCCTCTAAGGATCTCACTGATTGGCATATCAAAGACAGCCCAATCCAACAAATAGTGCAGTATCATAATCAAGTATAGGGGTTAGGTGTAACATTCCAGTTTTGCCCATTTATCTCCAAGGTCTAGGGCAATACTGGAATTTTGGTCCGGTTCAGGGTTTCAAGAAAACCCACACTACATGTACCTCAGGTCTCACACTGGCAGCTGAGACAAACCACCCAAACCAACTTGGCGGCACATCAGTGTCAGCCTTGGCAGGATAAATCTCCCCAGATCTATCCAACGACTGTGAAGATTCTAAACTAACACAAGTCTTATTAAGTGTCCAGTTTAAGGGTATTACACAGAAAAACACTACAATGACATGAATCAATTATGTACTTTATTCATTTACAATAAATGCCAAAAAAGCACTTCAATCTGATTGGAGCTAAAGGGCATAACTGTCTAACAGCTCCCACTTGCACTTAGGTCCAATCGGGTATAAGCCGGAGTCCCATACTTTCCATGTGTTTCTCAAACACTTTTTGTGTCAGTGGCTTAGTCAATAGGTCTGCTACATTTTCCGCTGATGCTACCTTCTGAATCAGGACATCCCATCTTCCAACTATCTCCCGTAGTACATGGTACTTCCTCTCAATGTGCTTCGATTCGAGTGGGCTTGTGGCTCCTTAGCCTGAGCAATGGCTCCAGTGTTGTCACACAGCAATGGAATGGGTGATGTGCTAGATGGAACTACTCCTAATTCCGGAATGAACTTGTTCATCCAAACGACTTCTTTGACAGCTTCACTTGCGGCAATGTATTCGGATTCGATTATGGAATCTGCGGTGGACCCCTGTTTGCTGCTTTTCCAGCAAACAACACACGATTCTATCGTGAAGATATAACCAGATGTAAACTTTCTATCATCTGAATCTGACTAGAAATCGACATTAGTATACCCCTGGATCTGTAGTGAACTATCACCGAATATCAGACAAAACTCTTTTGTCCTTCAAAGGTATTTTAGTATGTTTTTCACAGCGGTTCAATGCTCCTGCCTTGGGTTACATTGGTGTTTGCTTACCACACTCACTGCCTGAGAAATGTCAGGACGAGTGCATAGTATGGCATACATGATGCTCTCTACGGCTGAGGCATAGGGAACCTCTTTCATGCCCTCAATCTCATCTGGAGTCTTGGGAGACATGCCCTTAGAGAGAGTAACTCCATGTCTGAAAGGAACATTTACTTTCTTGGAGTTCTCCATGCTGTATCTCTTGACTATTTTGTCAATGTAAGCAGATTGGGATAATCCTATTATCTTGTTCGATCTATCTCTATAGAGTCGAAGATCTAGTATGTAGGAGGTTTCTCCAAGATCTTTTATGGAGAATTGTTGTGAAAGCCACACTTTCACCGTAGTTAACATTCCTACATCATTCCTAATGAGTTGAATGTCATCTACATACAAAACCAAGAATGTAACCTTATCATCCTGGTTTTCCTGTAGACACAGGGTTAATCCGGATTTTGCTCAAAGTCAAACTATTTGACAGTAGATTCAAACCGAATGTTCCAACTCCTAGAAGCTTGCTTAACTCCATATATGGATCGGTTGAGTTTACATACCATGTATTCCTGACCTGCAGCTATGTAACCTTGCGGTTGTTTTATATAGATATCTTCAGTAAGATCTCCATTCAGGAACGAAGTTTTGACATCCATGTGCCAAATCTCATAGTCATGGTATACTGTTACAACTAGCAGGGTCCTAATGGATTTAAGCATGGCCACGGGCGAGAAGGTTTCTTCATAATCGATTTCCTCTTTCTGAGTGTACCCTTTTGCCACAAGACGAGCTTTGTAGGTCTCAACTTTACCATCGGGGGCCTTCTTCCTCTTATAGATCCATTTGCAACCAATTGCCTTTACCCTAAGGGGTGGATCTACTAGAGTCCAGACTCCATTGGTCTCCATTGAGTCCATCTCAGCTCTCATGGCATCTACCCACTTCAAGGAATCTATGTCCAACATAGCTTTCGTATAAGTCACGGGATCCTCCTCACTGGTCGTGGCTTCCACCAGGTAACTTTCTTGATCATAGCCGAAATGGATTGAAGGCCTGGAAACCCGGGTAGATCTCTTAGGTTGGTTATTTTCTGGAGCTGGTGGGACATCTCCCACTACCCCTGGGCTCTCCTCATCAATAACAACTTCCTGATGATGATTATCCAGGATGTAATATTCTTCTAAAAAGTGGGCATTTCGACTGTAAAACACCTTTTGCTCTTTTGGATCATAGAATAAGTAACCCACTGAGCCTTTGGGGTAGCCTATAAATAGGCAACGATTGGTCTTGGATTCCAATTTGTCAACACTTATTTTTTTAACATGTGTCGGACAACCCCAAATCTTCAAGTGTCGCACACTTGGTTTCTTGCCGGTCCAAAGCTCATAGGGAGTCTTCAGAACGGATTTGGTTGGAACCCGGTTCAACACGTATATCGTAGTCTCTATTGCATAACCCCAAAAGGATGTGGGTAACTCCGAGTGTACAAGAAGTGATCGAACCATATCCAATAAAGTCCGGTTCTTCCTTTCTGACACACCGTTTAACGGTGGTGTAGTAGGAAGAGCTAATTGTGATACTATCCCATTGTCCTTTAAGTAGTCCCTGAATTCATCAGAGAGATACTCGCCACCTTGATCTGATCGAAGGGTCTTAATTTTTCTCCCTAATTGTTTCTCGACCTCTTGTCTAAATTCTTTGAACTTTTCAAAAGATTCAGACTTATGTCTCGTTAGGTACACGTAACCATACCGTGAGTAATCATCGGTAAAGGTTATGAAATAAACATGTTGTTTACGTGTCCTAACATTCAGGGGACCACATACATCAGTATGTATAAGGTCAAGTGTGCCTGTACATCTTTCGAGCTTACCGGTAAATGGTTGTTTCGTCATCTTACCCTAAAGGCAAGGTTCACAAATTGGAAGATCTTCTACAGCTAGAAAATCCAAAGGACCATCTTCTACCAACCTTGTGATACGATCTACATTAATGTGGCCAAGTCGGTAATGCCACAGGCATATGGAATTCACTGTATCACGGGTCCTCTTCTTGGGGATTATTTTTGACATAGTTTCGGTAAGGTTTGTTTCCAGAGAAGGATGGAGAACATAGAGATCGTTCTTAAGTTCTTCGTATACGAGGAATTTGTTATTTTGTTTAATAGTAATCACGTTACTGAATAAGATAGAATAACCATCCATGAACAATTTTGAGATAGAAATCAAATTTCTTCCTAAATTGGATACGAAAAGACAATCTTTAAGTACAATAGTTCCTTATCTGAAAATTAATTCTACAGTTCCTATGGCTATAGTTGCAACTGTTGCAGAAGTCCCCCAAGTAGAGCGTCACTTCTCCATCACTCAGTCTTCTGCTTATCTTGAACCCCTACAATGAGTTACACGCATGAGTTGAAGCCCTAGAATCAATACACCAAGAAGCAGAAGTGACCAACAAATTGGTCTCTATGATAAAATATTTGAAATTACCTTTCTTCTTAGTCTCCAGAAATTGATGACAGTTCCTCTTCTAGTGGTCGGCTTGTTTGCAGAAGTGACAGGCATCCGATGCCTTATCCTTCTTCTGCTTCTTAGGTTTGCTACTTTTCTTCTGAGCCTTCCCTTTAGCCTTCCGCTTTCTCTTGCCCGATTTGCCACTTTCAACACGCATGGCTATCGACTTATCCTTCTTGATCAGTTCTTCAGCCCTCTGCAACATATTGCTGAGTTCCTGAAGGCTAACGTTTAGTTTATTCATGTTATAGTACATGATAAACTAATTGAATGAGGGAGGCAGGGAATTGAGGACAACATCAATTTTTGTGTCATGGTCTAGCCCTGACCTGAGAGCCTCTAGTTCATTAATATAACCTATCATCTTTAGACAATGGTCATGAACCTATTGGTTCTCGGTCATCTGTGCGGTCATAAACAATTTTAAGATCTTCTGATGAGTAGAACAGTTCTGCTCCTCATAGATAGTCTTTAGACTATCCAATATATCCTTGGACACTTCCATCTTATCGAATTGTCGTTGTATCGGATTATCCAAAAAGGCTATAATATAACACCGGGCAAGAGAATTTTTTTCCTCCCATTCTTGATACTCCCTTCGTCTGGCCTCAGAAGCCCTGTCACCCGGATGATCCAGAGCAGGGTTTTTAGCAAATTTGTCTAATTTCTCGGACGTAAGGACCAGCATAAGGTTTCGGAACCAGTCAGCATAATTTGGGCCCTTGAGTTTGTTGTCGTCCAACAGTTTGGCGAATTGTCGGTTTGCCATTTCTGATAAAAGGCAAGGCAGATTTGTAAGTCCACAACCTAATTAATTCATGTCATCACATAGATATGGCTTTTAATCTATGTTCCATTTCCATTTTGGGCATCTCCGAGATTCCCTCCAATCTCAGTGATGGAGACAATTGTGTCTCTAGAAATGTGGGAAATCACATAGGGTGCATGGAGCCAACTATTTCAACTACATAATCCCACCACCTTCTGTGAAGGATCTTATCCACTCATCTTGCGAGTTTTCCCTTTGGCCTCTGTCAGACAAGGTTCATAGCCATTTTAAGTTAAACCTTTCTGTCTAGTAAGTGCTCACCCATCATGTTCGTGAACGCCAAGGTACCGTGAGAGAGTCTTCCATTTTAGGATAGGCCCCTCCCACATCGGTCTATGATGCTCCTATCATCTCATGAAACAATCCAACCAACTGCATTAATAGATGGATAGCCCAATTTTATGGTGCATCCCCACCCACCAATATAATCAACCTTCATACTAATGATGGAAGGCCTTTAGAAAGTTCATCATATGAATCTCCCTATCACATGCACTTATATTTTCAGGAGGGAACGAATAATTACGCCGTAGTTTAATTTAGGTCAAACCAAAGTGGCTTCCACTGGCTTTCATAAAGCCAAATTTAGATGGGCCCTAAATGGCTAGGGTTCCGCACGGTTCCTCTTGGGGAGGAAGCTGGTGTGGGGCCCACCATGAAGGGAGATCATTCAATGATCTTAAGGACACCATGGCAATGATGTGCATTCAGCCATGGTGTGCACAAGAGCCACTATCGAATCAGCATGGGCCAAGTACTTATGGCCCATGAACATAGCACATCACACATCCATACATCACATGCATGAAATCCATAATTGATCCAATCAATGAAATAACTGTAAAACCCATATGAAAAGCCCATTTAAAGCCCATAACATTATCAAATAATATTATCTAGGTATATGGGCTGAACTGCAAAGAGTAGTTTGACCCATATAGCATTTATGCTGAATTGGGCTAAAGCAGTTTTAACAGATCAAAACTGGGTTTTACAAATGTGTGCCGAATTGGATCTTGCAATTAATCATCAACTTCTAGACCCACATAGGAAATTTTAGGGCTGAGAACAGCCCCCATCGAACCACATATTCGGTCCAACCAGTTTGGTCCAATCTAATTCGAATGGGTCTAGGGTTTGATGTTTAATTCAAGAAGATGATATGAAATTAAATAACTGATACAAGACAATCAAAAATTAGTAGGAGGGCTGTTTGTAAGACTGCTACCCTGCAAAACAAAGATTAGATTGCAGTATGCAGTTTCCAAAACTGCAAATCACAGATGGTTGAACCCAAAATTGCGAAAATTTTTCCTCTGCGCAATCTGCTTCATCATCAAATGAAATAAAGTAGAAAACCTATTTTTCTATTAATATTACATCATATTTAAATTCCTATACATTCCGTCTAAAAAATTAAAAATAATTCATTACAGATCAAGAATGAATAGAACAACAGGTGCATAGATTTCTTGCGCCATTAAAGAATTTGATCTCCACCATACGAACAGCCCAAAAATTAAGAAAAAATATATAGAACAATTTCAAATATAAATCAGATTTATAAAGATTTAATTTTAGATCAATTGCCCAAAAATGAGGAACCAATTTCCAAGAAAAACATTAATTGCACAAATCGGGTAGAACGCCTTCTGCCCATTTGCGCAGATCTAGATCTGGTTTAATTTGGTTCAAGATTTGAACCTGGCTCTGATACCACCGAAGGGATGAGAGATCCATCATATGGATGGCCGAACCCTACAGGAAGGTTGGGCGAAATTTCAAAATTTTCTCTCTCTCCCATCTGGGAATCACATTCCCTATTTTAGAAAACTGCATTTTCAAGGATCAATCTTGAAACAAACCGGACTACATATGAAACCAAAAGGGAGGAGAGGGATATACCTGATACGGAGTAACAGTAACTCCCAACGAAGGTGTTCATGCCCAAGGAGAAAACCAAAATCTGCTCTCACTGAAGATGACACAGTGTAAGGTGAAGCAGAATCAGCAGGATGACTCTTCAACAAGAACCAAATTCTTCAGCAAGAATGTAGTAAAGTGTTGGTGAGTACCACTTCATATTGCCTCTTCTAGCAAGAAGCAATATCAAGAACGATTCTTGATCACTCCCACAGGTGGAGATCGAACTAGGCAAAGGCGGTAAGAACATGAAGAAAAAAGCAGAAGATAGGAGCAGTCGAACTATGTGTTGTCTTCTCTCTTAATTCAACAGACTGTGAGTGTGTTTGAAGGTCCACCCTTTTCTCCTATTTGTAGCCTTAAAGAGAGGTTCTCCTAATCCTATTATGAGTTTCCTAATCCAAATCTTATATCTGGATCTGGACTTTCTTTAAGAGATAAGGATAATCCCTTATCTTATCTGTAGATAAAGATCAACCTTCCTAATCAAATTAAGAGTTTCCTTTTTGGATATGGACTCTTTGAGTGGATAGGGATAATCCCTTATCCTATCATCTGATTCAAATCCCAGAATCGCCCCTTATTTAATTAATCTTATTAAGCGAGTTCGAATGGGCTTTAGGCCCATTAAGTCTATGTGCTCACTAGCCCTCTTAACATACTGCCCAGTTGGCTATCATTGTATGCGTGGAACCTAAACATTGATCTACACATCAACCACATGGGTTCAGCCCAGCCTTTGTTACAAGGCCTGGCGGAATTCACTGTAGGAGACAGTGAACCCCTGAATCCATCACCATGGGCTCTTAATGGGCCCAACATTTACACAAAATGGTCATTGGGTCCAACCACCTTATGAAAACCCAAAGACTGTGGGCAGATGCAAGATTAACCCATTAGGTATTACCCTCAATGGTCTTACACTTAATCTCTCAGCCCATAATGATCAAACACTGCTCGATAAGAGAGGACTTCTCCCACGGTTGCAAGGTACAGTATTGCACTCTCTACTCACATGGATCCTGGGAATTAAAACCTTTTGCAAAAATTTTGAAACCATAATATATATGTATATCTTTATATAAATATATTTTGCAAAACAAATTTCAACGGTTGAAATCAAATGCTGACAGTTTAGGTTTCCATCAGAGAGAGTGCATCCCTGATCATTCACTTTGTCTGACAAAGGGGTTGATCATGTCATTATGATCACCCACTCAGATGAATTCTCAGACTATCCCAACATACACAGGTTTTGACCCCCTCTAAGGATCTCATAGATTGGCATATCAAAGATAGCCCAATTCGACACCTAGTGTAGTATCATAATCGAGTCTAGGGGTTAGATGTACCATTCCAGTTTTTCCCATCTATCTCCAAGGTCCAAGGCAATACTAGAATTTTGCTCCGGTTTAGGGTTTCAAGAAAACCCATACTACATGTACCTCAGGTCTTACCCTGGCAGCTGAGACAAGCCACCCCAACCAATTTGGCGGCACATCAGTGTCAGTCTTGGCAAGATAAATCTCCCCAGATCTATCCAACGGCAGTGAAGATTCTAAACTAACACGAATCTCATTAAGTGTCCAGTTTAAGGGTTTACATAGAAATACACCACAATGACATGAATCGATTATGTACTTTATTCATTTACAATAAATGTCAAAAAGGTACATCAATCTGATTGGAGCTAAAGAGCATAACTGTCTAATAGTATGCTGCTACAGCTAGTAGGATCCTAATGGATTTAATCATGGACACGAGCAGAAAGGTTTCCTCATAATCGATTCACTCTTTTTGAGTGTACCCTTTCGCCATAAGATGAGCCTTGTAGGTTTCAACCTTACCATCGGGGCCCTTCTTCCTCTTATAGATCCATTTGCAATCAATTTCTTTTACCCCAGGGGGCGGATCTACTAGTGTCCAGACTCCATTGGTCTCCATTGAGTCCATCTCAGTTCTCGTGGCATCTACCATTTTCAAGGAATCTATGTCCAACATAGCTTCCGTATAAGTCACGGGATCCTTCTCACTAGTCGTGGTTTCCACCAAGTAATTTTTTTGGTCATAGCCATAACGAACTAGAGGCCTGGATGCCCGGGTAGATCTCCTAGGTTGGTTATTAACTAGAGCTTGTGGGACATCTTCTATTACCCCTGAGCTCTCCTAATCAAGAACAACTTCCTGATGATGATTATTCAGGATGTAATATTCCTCCAAGAAATGGGCATTTCGACTACAGAACACCTTCTACTCTCTTGGTCATAGAATAAATACCCTACAGAGCCTTTTGGGTGATTTATAAATAGGCAACGACTGATCTTAGATTCCAATTTGTCAGCATTTGTTCTTTTAACATGTACTAGACAACCCCAAACCTTCAAGTGTCTTACACTTGGTTTCTTATTGGTCCAAAGCTCATAGGTAGTCTTCAGAATGGATTTGGTTGGAACCCGGTTCAGCATGTATATCATAGTCTCTAATGTGTAACCCCAAAAGGATGTGGGTCTGAGTGTACGAGAAGTGATCGGACCATATCCAATAAAGTCCGGTTCCTCCTCTCTAACACACCGTTTAACTGTGGTGTAGTAGGAGGATTTAGTTGTGATACTATCCCATTTTCCTTTAAGTATTTCGTGAATTCGTCAGAGAAATATTCGCCTTCTTGATCTGATCAAAGGGCCTTAATGTGTCTCCCCAACTGTTTCTTGACCTCTTAACTGAACTCTTTGAACTTTTCAAAGGATTCAGACTTGTGTCTCATTAGGTACACGTAACCATACCGAGATTGATCATCGGTGAATGTTATGAAATAAACGTGTTGGTTACGTGTCCTAACATTCATGGGACCACATACATCAGTATGTATAAAGTCAAGCGTGCTTGTTGATCTTTCAGGCTTACCGTTAAATGGCCGTTTCGTCATCTTACCCTGAAGGCAAGGTTCACAGGTTGAAAGATCTTCTACAGTTAGAAAATCCAAAGAACCATCCTTTACCAACCTTGTGATACGATCTATGTTAATGTGGCCAAGTCGGTAATGCCACAGGCACGTGGGGATTAACTGTATCACGGGTTCTTTTTTTGGGGTTATTATCTAACGTAGTTTTGGTTGTATTTGTTTCTAGAGAATGATGGAGAACATAGAGACCATTCTCAAATTCTCCATATGTGAGGAATTTGTTATTCCTTTTGATAGTAATCATATTACTAAAAAAAATAGAATAACCATCCACACATAGTTTTGAAATAGAAATCAAATTTCTTCTCAAATTGGGTACATAAACACAATCTTTTAATGTAATTATTCCTTCTCTGAAATACAATTCTATAGTTCCTATGGTTGTTGCTGCAACACTTGCAGAAGTTCCCAAGTAAAGAATCACTTCTCCGCCATTCAATCTTTTGTTTGTCCTAAACCCCTACAATGTATTACATGCATGAGTAGAAGCCCCAGAGTCAATACACCAGGAAGTAGAAGTGACCAACATATTGGTCTCTATGACAAAGGATTCAAAATTACCTTTTTTCTTGGTCTCCAGGTACTGAGACAGTTCCTCTTCAAGTGGTCGGTCTGCTTGCAAAAGTGATAGGCATCTGATGGCTTGTCTTTCTTCTGCTTTTTAGGCTTGCTATCTTCTGAGGTTTCATCTTTGCCTTCATCTTCTTCTTGCCCGATTTGCCACCTTCAACAAGCATGGCTATGGGCTCATCCTTTTTTATCAATTCTTCGGCCCTCTACAACATATTGCTGAATTCCTGAAGGCTAACATTTAGCTTGTTCATATTGTAATTCATTATGAACTGATTGAAGGAAGGAGGCAAAGAGTTCATGATGGCATCAACTTTGGTGACATGATCTAGCTCAGATCCAAGAGCCTCCATTTCATTGATGTATCCCATCATCTTAAGACAATGGTCATGAACTAGCTGGTTCTTGGACATTTGTGCGATCATAAACTGCTTTAGGCCCTTTTGACGAGTAGAACAGTTCTACTCTTCATACATTGTCCTTAGACTATCCAAGATATCCTTGGAAACTTTGATCTGATCGAACTGTTGTTGTACCTGATTGTCTAAGGAGGCTATGATGTAGCATCAGACAAGAGAGTTTTTCTCTTCCCATTCTTGATATTCCCTCCTACGGGCCTCAGACGGGCCTTAGAAGCCCTATCACCCAGATGATCCGAAGCAGGGTTCTTAGCAACTTTGTCCAATTTCTCGAACGTTAGAACCAGCATAAGGTTACGAAACCAGTCAGCATAATTTGGGCTCTTAAGCTTATTATCGTTCAACAGTTTGGCGAATTGTCTGTTTGCCATTTCTGATAAAAGGCAAAGCAAAAATTAATCCACAACCTGATTTGATTCATGTCATCTACATAGATATGACTTTTAATCTATGTTCCATTTCCATTTATTCATATATGAGATTTTCCTCCTATCTCATTGACGGAGACTACGAACTATGTCTCTGGAAATGTGGGAAACCACATACAGTGCATAGAGCCAACTGTTTCAACTGCATAACCCCACCACCTTCTGTAAAGGATCACATCCACTCATCTCATGAGCTTTCCCTTTGACTTCTGTCAGAGAAGGTTCATTGCCATTTTAGGTTAAACCTTTCTATCCAGTAAGTGCTTACCCATCATATTCGTGAACGTCAATGTACCGTGAGAGAGTCTTCTATTTTAGGATAGACCCCTCCCACATCGGTCTATGATGCCCCTATCATCTTATGAAACAATCCAACAAATCCAGCAGCAAATGGATAGCCCAATTTTATGTTGCGTCTCCTCATTACTGAAGAATCCATCTTCATGCTAATGGTGGAAGGCCTCTAGAGAGTTCATCATATGAATCTCCCTATCACATGCACTTATATTTTAGTGGAGGGAACGAAATATTACGCCCTAGTTTTATTTAGGTCAAACCAAAGTGGCTTCCACTAGCTTTCTCAAAGTCAGATTTAAATAGGCCCTAAATGGCTAGGGTTTCACACGGTTCCTCTTGGGGAGGAAGCTAATGTGGGGCCCATCAAACGGGCAGATCATCTAATGATCTTATGGACACCATGGCAATGATGTGCATTCAGCCATGGTGTGCGAAAGAGCCACTATCGAATTAATCACGGGCCAAGTACTTATGACCCACGTACGTAGCACATCACACATCCATACATCACATGCATGAAACAAATTGATCCAATCAATTCAAATATCTGTAAAACCCTTAACTAAATAGATTAAATCAGTATCAGCCCAATAAATCCCATAATGTTGTCATAAAACATTGTTTAGGTACATGGGCTATACTGCAAAAGGCAGTTCGGCCCATGTAGCTAAATCGGGACTGATTCAATTTTATCATATTAAAACTAGGTTTTAATAGAGGTGGGCCAACTTAAAACTTGAAATGGTCCATCAACCCTCTAGCCTAAATCGAATTAGGGTCAAAAAAACCAATCCCATCAAACCAACAATTCGGTCCAACCAGTTTGGACCAAATCTGGTACAAATTGGCCCAAGTTTTGGTGTCCAGTTCAAGATTTAATTCAAGAATAATGATCCGAAAAATAAATTAATTAAAGAAAATCAAATTATCAAGAAAACGAAATCAGAGGGTGGCACTTTGATTTTCTTGGACATCCTACAAACTTGCAAAGAACAGTTAATCACAGATTGCAGAATCAATATCTACAAGATCGTAGATTGTAGAACTTCTTTCTGCGGAATCTTCTTCTCCTCTATTGTGCACTCCAGTAATTTCTAGATGGAATTAAAATATAAAAACCTAATTTTTCTATTATTACATCACATCGAATTCCTATACAATTTGTCAAAATAAAAAAATTATTTACAGACCAAATTGAATAGAAAAGAAATCGCAGGGTGTGCCGATCTTGGCACCAAAAAGATTCAATCTCCATCACATGTGCAACCCAAAAATTCAAGAAAAATTTACAAAACAATTCTATAAATATAACAGAATAATAAAGATTTATTTTCCAGATCATCCGCCCATAATCTAGGAACCAATTCCCAGAAAAAAAACGCTAACTACGCAAATCGGGTAGAACGCCTTCTGCCCATTTGCGCAAACTCAGATCTGATCTAATTTGGTTCAAGACTTGAACCTGGCTCTGATACCACTGAAGGGATGGGAAATCCATCATATGGATAGCCAAACCCTGCAGGAAGGTTGGGCAAAATTTCAAAAATTTCTTTACTCTCATTTGGGAATCCTATTCCCAATTTAGAAAACTACATTTTTAAGGTTTGTTCTTGTAACTAAACTAGACCAAATTTAAGACCAAGATTAGGGAGGGATATACCTGATACGGAATCCATGCAGAAAGCTCCTCCCAACGTAGGTGTTCACACCCAAAGAGTGTACCAAATCCTCTCTCCACTAAAGATGACACAACTTAGGATGATGTAGGATCAACAGGTAATTCTTCACCAAGAACCTGTGATTCTTCAGCAAGAATCGAATGTGATAGTGAGCACAACTTCAAAATTGTTTCTTCTAGCAAGAAACAATATCAAGATGAAATCTTGATTAGATCCAAGAATTGGAGATTGAACAGGGTAGGGCGGCATGAGCAAGAAGAAAAAGAATTGAAGGCAAAATCAGTCTAACTAAGTTGTCTTCTCTCTGTGTTGTGTGTCTTTTTTAGGTCCACCCTGCTTTCTATTTATAGCCTTAAAGAGACAACCTCTTAACCTGATTAGGAGTTTCCTGATCCAATTCTTTATTTGGATCTAGACTCCTTAAGTGATAAGGATAACTCTTATCTTATCTGTAGTTCAAGATCAGTTTATTCCTAATCAAATTAGGAGTTTCCTAATTCAAATCTTTATTTGGATCTGTATTCTTTAAGTGGATCCAAACCCAGATCCGCCACTATTTAAGAGTCTTTATAGTAAGCTGGTGGAGAGGGGGAAAGTAGTTTCCCTTGGGAGCGTGGTGTACAACTGCTCCAAAGAAGGTTGCTTTTCTTATGTGAACGACCTCTCTAAACAAATGTTTGACTAGAGATAATTTACTGAAAAGGGGTGTTTTAATTGATAGCACTAACTGCATCTTCTGTAATGAGGAAGTGGAATCTGTTGATCACTTATTTCGGCATTGTTTTTTTTTTTTTTTGCTAGAAGGTTGTCGTCTAAAGTTTTGGAAATTCTTGGGCTACACTTTTGTTTCCCAAAATCTGTGGTGGAGTTTTTTAACTAGTTGGCAGTTGAAGGTCTGAGTAAAGAAGGAAAAGTAGTTTGGAAAGTGATTCCTTTGGCAAGCTTTTGAAGACTTGGAAAAACAGAAGAGACAATTGTAAAGGATTTATGGGGTAGAACTCACTCTTGGGTTGCAGTGAACAGAAGTTTTACAAATACAACATACATCTCTTTTTGTACAGGTGGAGCTTGTGTTTACACAGTTTCTTGCTGTTTAGGTGTGGTGGTGCATTTTTTATTTTTTTTCAATACAATTCATTACCTTTTCTTAATAAAAAAAAGTCCCTTATCATCTTTTCAATTCTCCTAGCAATTTTCACGACATGTGGATGGTGGAAAGCAAGTAAATTGAAAGATTAGCCAAGGCGGATTAGAATTCCTGCAATGCAATTCACTTCTTCCCCTGACATATTAACCCTGATACATAGTTTTTCTCCAAATTGATTTTCATGTTTGAAATTCTCTCAAAACTTCTTATGAGACCTAAATGTTTCTAATCTCCTTCTTATTTTCCCCTTCACAGAACAGGATTACGTCATCTGCAAAGTCAAGGCAAGTAACCAACACTTGCGGACCCCCTCTTTAACAAAGATGTTGCATTAGTATGATTTGGAGGAATATTATTCATTCATGTTGCCAACCCCCATAGGTGGGTGGGTTAAGGCATTAAATGATGTCAGTTTTTTTTTTTTTTGCTATCTTTTATTTACTAACTAGTTCATTGTTCTGTGGCTAGTAAGACCTAGAACCATTTCTTCTAGGTATTTTGGGGCTTCCCTCAAGATGTAGGACTTCATGACATTATGGCATTCTGCCTTGTTTGGCTCTTGAGACAGGCTTATATGGAGATGCAATCTAAATGCCTGGGTTGTTTGGTCAGAGAAATAGAAGGATTTTTCATTTTTAAAGATAGAAGTTGCAAAATCCGGGCAGTTATTGGCCTTATCAAAGTAAAAAGTAAGAAATGCTTATTGGGTGATCACCGGATCTATCATCATGGAGTTGGTTCCCTTTTGAGTTGGAGTCAAGCAGTCAGCTTTGGTTTTCACAAAGAGGTCATAGGGATTGGTTCTCTTTGCCTCATTCATCAAGTTTGTTGATTAGGATGTTCCACGAGGATGCTTCATGACATGAAAGAACTGTGCACAAGGTTAGACTCTTGGAAAACAGCCTGAACATTTTTCCTGGATCCAACGGTTGGCTGTTGTTCTTGTGGATCTCTTAGAAAATAGAGGATTGGTGGCTTTGATTTTTTGTTACTAAAATGAAGTGGCAATTCCTGCAAGAAATGATTATTTAACCTAGACAGCCCATCTGTATAGTGGGTGATAGATTTGGTTAATCTGATTATTTGGCTAGGCTGATCAATGTTCGCATGTATGTAATGAACAAAAAGTTCTAAAAAGAAATACAGAAAAGAAAACTTTGTTTCTTGACTATAAAGAATTAAGGACTCATCCATCTTCCTTCACAGAATAACTGGACCATTTGACACTTGTGCTTCTCAACTCTTTGGACAGAAAGGAGTGAGAATGATTTAACTAATTATAGAACCCTAATGGTAACCAGAAAGAAAGAAACTCCTAAAGGAATCAATGGATTGATGACAGTATTGTGGGAATTATTCTGCTGATGAGTAGGGCTTCAAATTGGGTTGCCCAACTTGAAGAATTTCAACTACATTGTGCTCAGGTTAGGGTCTGGGACAATTGAAATTTTAACAAATTCCCAACCCAACCTGACCCAAGTTGTACCTTAAATGAGAAATTGTTATTACTCAGACTGATGTATTAATAGCACCTGCAATATGCTCGGGACATGTTTCACAGTTTTTCTTTCCATTTTACAGGGCATTTATGGTGGGACATGCTATTGGTGATGTAATCACTGGTGATTTGATGGAACCTGATATAGTTATAAGTGCGGCTCCTTCAGTTGGAGGATTGTTGGATTCTTTAACTGGCAGCATAGGGATTTCAAGCATTTCTGCAAGAGCAAAACCTGTGGCTGCACCAGTTGTGGCTTCCACAACTTCAGGCGCTGTTGTAACTGGAACTGCTACATTAGATGCTCCAAAGATAGGTTCAAGGCCATTTGACAAAGATGCACTGCGGACATTTATTAGTAGCTCATTACCCTTTGGTTGGTACTTTTTGTTATGGTTTTTCTCATCTCAAGTTTCTCTCATATGATCTTTTGTAGATCTTCCAGCAAGTTACTAAATATCTAGTTTGGGTTTTAATCTGTGTATTTATTCAAATATAGGGACACCTTTGGACCTTAACTATTCCAATATTTCTGCTATTAAAGTGAATGGATTTTCTTCATCAGATTTACCTCCTGCAGACCTAAGGCAACCAGCATGGAAGCCATACCTCTACAAAGGAAAACAGCGAATACTGTTTACAATTCATGAAACAGTTTATGCAGCATTGTATGACCGTGATGAAATTCCAGATGTTTTATCAATTTCAGGTCAAGTAAACTGCAGAGCAGAATTAGAAGGATTGCCTGATGTGTCATTCCCATTGACAGGGTTGAACAATGCTCACCTAGAGGTTTTATCATTCCATCCTTGTGCTCAAGTTCCAGAGCAAGGTGTAGATAAGCAGGGTGTGATGTTTTCTCCACCACTTGAGAATTTTGTTTTAATGCGTTATCAGGCATTCTGTAGCCTTGGACCTCCGATAAAAGGATTTTATCAACTTTCAATGGTCTCTGAAGATGAAGGTGCCTTCTTATTGAAATTATGCCTAATGGAGCGTTACAAGCCTCCCCTAACTATGGAATTCTGCACTCTGACTATGCCCTTTCCTAGCAGAAAGGTGGTTTCTTTTGATGGAAATCCTTCCATTGGTGCAGCTTCAATGACTGATCGTTCAATTGAATGGAAAATTGTTGCAAGTGGAAGAGGTGTTTCTGGAAAAAGTATTGAGGCAACTTTTCCTGGAACAATCAAGTTTGCACCAAGGTCAACTCAAAGATTGCCCTCTATGCTTAGGTCAACTCAAGGACATACATCTGAAGATGATAGTGATATTGAACCTGAGAATTCTAATAATATGGTAAACGTAGATGAATACTTGATGAAAAAGATGAACAAGGATCTTCCATCAGTTGATTTAGAAGAACCATTCTGCTGGCAGGCATACAATTATGCAAAGGTATGTATTATTTGTTTATCCCTGTGATTTGGTCAGCAAACTGCTGACCTGGGTGGTCGAACCGTCGACCTGGACAACGGTTTTTGGCCATTTTTTTGTGTTTTTTAATTTTATTTATTGATTTGAAAAAGAATAATATATTACAGAGTGGTTGTGCAGGACACCCCATCATGTCTAGGTCTGTTTATCCCTTCCCATGCTTCTATTTCAGTTATATCTTTCAATCTTACATCCTGGTTTATGATCCCCCAATTACAATTGATTGTAATTTTCACCCCATCTAGCTAAGAAATCTTCTAGACCATTTGCTGATCAATGAGTCCAGAAAAAAGATGCTCCCAACTTCTAGACCATTTGCACCCCATCTAGCTAAGAAATCTTCTAGACCATTCAGTTCTTCCTCCTCTCTCCTCTTTCTTCTAACTCTTAACCGGACAACATAAACTCATGTTGTTATTTTTATTTTCTTAGTCATCTGGTAAATTGGTGATACATTATTCATTATTCCCCCCATTTTCATTCATCTTGGTTTATGAACTTCTAGTTTTTTCATTTAAGGTAGGTAGGTGAAAACTGAGGGAAAGAACCCAACTCAGTGATGTAGCAGGGTCAATATCCCTATTGGTATAGTCTCCATTTTATTAATTATGCAAAAGAATAATCTATTGGTCATATTTTCATAAGACAATGCCTTCTTTTCTCTTGCTTCAAAAGCACTGGAGGCATGCTATACAGGAATTGGAACTTAGGTAGTCCCTGGTTTGCATTGGCAAGAGTTATTATGATCAATGGCCTCATACGATCAGTTGAATGTTACTATTTTCAGAGGTTTTAGGGAAGACCAAATCGGGGCCATATATTATTTTTTTTTTATCAGCGAACCATATATTCATTTTATGACAACTATCACACTCTGTTGCTTTGTCAATTGTATTAGTGAGAAACTGACAAGTATTTCGTAAATTAACATATTGGAGTGAGCACATGTTAAGCTCATAAGTGGTATTATTATCAGTATTTTTGCCTATTTTGTGTTGATAATTCACTTGGGGCACATATATTGAACCTGTAAAATTGCAGCAGCATTTAATTGAACACATTATATTAAATTAACAGTTAATCCAATCATGAACACAAGAAAGTTTTGGCTTTACAATCATCTAATGCCCTGGGATGATTGTTACTTCATGATTTACAGGTGTCCTTTAGGATTGTGGGGGCAACACTTTCAGGAATGACAATTGATCCAAAAACAGTAAGCCAAGTAATTTTTGATTGTTATAGTTTTCTCAAACTCCATTTCAATTGGTTAAACTTTGTTATGTCACCTTTGATCATTTATGTAACTTGCTTTGTTTACAAAATATTGCTGAAAACCAATGCTTTTAAACCATTATTGACCAAGACGGTCAGAATGTTAAACCTGTCACCTGGAGGAACAGCTGGGTTTGTTCAACTCTAAACCCACAAAACCTTAAAACCTGTTGGTGACCTAGGTGGGGTGAGGTGAATTATATCATGATTCTTTGAACAGTCTCTTTCGTTCAACTGCACTTCTGGCCCTTATTGAGTACTTTGGCCTTTTTTATATTTGGATGATAGGATTCCTTGCTGACTTGTATGGTTTAGTTTTTGGTTTGCCTGGATGTGCAAAAGGCCGTCGATACTTCTAAATCTTCATGGTTTTTATTACTATTCCAAATTTTATGTACGGTGTGCAGGTTAGCATTTATCCAGCTGTCAAAGCACCAGTGGAGTTCTCAACTCTGGTAGGCTCAGCTTAACTGAAACAGAAGCTTTTATTGCTAGTGTGCTTCTTATTTGTTTCTCCGAATGTTTATTGTCTAAATCAAAAGATTACATAAAAGTATGACTACACAACTGGTCTCAAGTTCTTCAACAAGGACAATAGATGGCCACAAAATCCCATTTTACCAAGTTCTTCAGAATACAACATACTAACTTTTCTTATGAGGAATTCATTCCTGGGTGAAATTAAGAAAAAAAAAATGAATGGGAAAGAAATTATGGTCGAAATATTATAGAAATCCCCCCTGGGCATGTAGGGACCAAATGATGCAGAGAAATGGCTTAGCAAATGCACTAGCTAGGTAGGGTGCAAAAGTAGGGACCAAATGTATAGGGAATTTGTATCCTAGAAGGAAGAAATTTGTAAGAGGTAGGCAGGATGGGGCCTAGCGTACATAAAAGGGTTGTCTCAAGACACATCCTGTATACATTTAAACATATGCATTATTTCTTGCTATACTTAATAAATCAATCTTTTGGTTGTTGCTGATAAAAAAAAAAAAAAAGGCATAATGATGCAGGTAAATTTGTCCATTTACATAATTACATGAATAGTCATTATCATTGACCTAACCCCAACTACAGAGCAGGCTAAGGCTGCATTTGGCATTCCTTATTTTAAGGACTTATCTCATTTTTTAAATTAAAAACTCAGTGTTCATAGGGGCATTTTACTAACAGGGAGACGAGTCCTTAAAATAAGGAATGACCAAATGCAGCATAAGTGGATCTTGTTCCTTTGGTTCTTCCCCCTTTAATACCATAACTTTTGCCCACTCTACTCTTACCACCAGAATGCTTTTACTTGTGTGCACGGCTGCACCAGATGCCCCTTTAGCCTCTTTGTCCTTTTAGAGTCTTAAAGGCTTCAACTTGCATAAGATCACTCTGTATCACTGATGTAGTCATTGGTCTCATTTGACATTACTAGACCATCATTGAAGATATGTACATATAAACTCAAACTGCATTACATTTCTAATGGTGGATGGTTATAAGCAGCATATGTAAGTTTTTTTATACCTTTTGTAAAGCATGTATGAACTTCTTTTAGCATGTATAATTGTCATTGCAGGACCTATAATTTATAAACTTCAAATTTCTACTGGTTTTACTGATTTTGGGAAATATATTAGTGGGAATATAAAGAGGAAAACTCAGCTTAGTGGAAGCAATCCTTTCACTTCAGTGCCATGAAATTGGAAGCCACTACAAGAAAAAAGGTCAAAGCCGATGGTCCTATGACCGCCGGCTTAGGTCTAAGGTGGCAGTCATGCGTCCTCCTTCTAAGAAGTTGCCGCCTTAGATTAGGACCGCCGGCTTAGGCTAAAATGACCGCCGCCTTTGATGGCTGGGCAAAGGCGGTTCAAGTTGCTCTAAAGCGGTGGTCTATTGGAGCCGCCGGGTTAGCTTTAATAAGGCGGCGGTTATGACCGCCGGCTTAGGTCCTAAAAGACCGTACCTTAGCTTTCTATCAAACTCCCTCGCGTTCTTAGGTGGCGGTCTGAACCGCCGGCGGTGTTAAATGACTGCCAGCTTAGGTGTGTTTGCAGCTAAACCGGCGATTGCATGACCGCTAACGTCGATTTTTTTTTTTCATTTTTATTTATACCAGGTTGATAGCTAAGCCGACGGACATGACCGTCGGCATAAACCTATTTTTTTCGAAAAAAAATCATATACCCACTTAATTGCAGGATTTTTGTGGTACATGAATTGTTTATTGTTTATTGATTTAGCATTTTCATACCTGTTTAATACAACAAAACCATTTGATAAAAATCAATTTAAAATGAGATCTATTAATTCAAAGATTATATATTAAAATATCCAAAAGACATTGTTCATATCCAATTGACATATAAATAGTACAAGAACTTAAAAAAATAATCAAATTCTCTAATAATGCAGTACATCTTCCAATGCAAATCCACTTAACATATTGGTTGAACCTGCAAATCAAAACATATAAATATTAGAATTATGTTCAAATATTTTAACTATAAAGATAGGATTAGTAACTAAAATTTACATGGGCTGAATTCTAAGCAATTAATTGGAATATCAATAGTAGTTCAAACCACATGTAAAATATAAGGCTTTGCACTCTAAACTGAGCCATATATATATACACATGCTTATTTGTCATGCCAATACATCTTTGATTTATTATATGCACTTTAGAGAGCCCAACTCACTAGGGTAATGATTATTAGATGAAGGTGGATTTAAAATTCTGCTTTTTCAGCAATGTGGAATTTGGAAGCATATGGAAGAAAAACCTTGTAAATTCTATATTTTACCAGAATTCAAATTCTTTCCAAGAATAGAGGTGTAGCCTAATTTCAAATCTACTCCCAAATCCAAATGCAGCCTAAATGAAATACAATATTGCATAAACTTAAAAGGCAATAGATGGATATTTTATCAAGCCCAACCAAACAAATTGATTATGCCTTATCTCTCTCAGAATCTTCAATTTTGAGTACAGTTCTTGCATGAAGACAGATTGTATGATAGTTCCTTAAATATAATTATCATCAAAGTATTTTTCAAGATTAAAGATCGATTGGAGATTCATGTTTCAAATGAATAATTTAAATTTCCTAGTTCCACAACCTCTGCTACAAAGCCTTGAGAATGATAAAGTTAAGTTTTATGCTCAAATAAAATAGAGATATTTTCCCTCTGGGTAAGTCACCATCATAAGATTATGGAATTTAGCAAACTACAAAAAAAAATGTGTTGTGGTTTTGGATTATGGAATTCAGATATGTATAAGATTTAAAGGAATTGGAGAAGAATGCAATACACTAGAATGAGACAGTAAAAGAAAATTGGAAGACTCAAATTGGTTATCACATTGTCCCATCTAGCCCTAGATTACCACATTCATATTGCCCCTATTTACTCCAGCCTTAGCCAAAGCATTTGTTGATCCTGGGCTCCACCAAGGAATTGGAGAGGAATGCAATACACTTGCAGCCACTTTCCTTGTTTCCCTTACCAGAAATCTTAACATCCAAGGTACCTTGCTCAGATGTTAACATTAACATTTTATTTCACCATAATCCTTTTGGAAGCAGAGATGGCCTGGATGGGTAATTGACCAATCTCTAGAGAACATGGTGGCAGAGCATTTGAAGTCGCTTTACTGCTGCAACTAATCAGTTCACCTATTGTATGAAGAGACACTAATACCACTACACACTTGAGTGATGGCCGAGGCTGTTGTCATATGGCATTAGTCCCCACACATACATAATTAGTTTTTTTCTTCTAATTCTCAGAGAAATTCAGAATGATTAAGCAATGGATACATGGTACTGAAAGGTGCTATTCTCTTGGGGGATGTGGTGTAGGTGTAGGTGCAGTGGATACATGAATTTCTCTGAATTTCTCAGTGCTATTCTCTTGGGGGATGTGGTGTAGGTGTAGGTGCAGTGGATACATGAATTTCTCTAAATTTATTCAGAGAAATTCAGAAATTCATTTCATATATTATAAAAATAAAACGTATGTGGGATGTGATGTAGGTGCTATTTTCTTGTTTGGCTCAAAGGTTTCATTCCCAATTATATATGTACAGGAATCAGATAATGGATCTGACCATGATATATATCAATATATGCCACGTCAGTCAGAATGATATGCATGACAAACACACACACATACCCCATTTATGTGTGTGGAATGGATCCTATCATGATTGGCCTGGTACCTATAATTGTAGACAAAGTAAATTTCCAAAATGTAAAAAGATCATTGATGGTAATAGAGAAATGGATAAAATAGGTGCATCCATAAACCCAATCTGTAGCTTTCTGTGTAAGCTTGCTCAAATATGAAATAAAACAAGAGAAAGAGAAAATGTTTTAATGAAAGCGTAATGGTTCATATAAGAACCCATTGAAACAAAAAATGTTTCATAGGAAATGTAAGGATATGAATTGATTTTAAATTTTTAAAATACCATTTTTTTCTTGGTACATCATATAACTCCTGTAGGGTGTGACCATTTTCTCGGTACTGTCACATCTAATATTAAGAGCCAAGAGTCTAGTCAGAAACAATTCAATGAATGACCATGTGATACAACTCCATGAGCATGAGAGAATACAAGACAGTAAACAAAAAACTTCAAGTTTCAATGCATTGTCATATGCATGATAAGGACCTTTCAAAACTTTGTGAAATGGTTACCACTTTCTAGCCAAATAAGCAAGAAGTTGCCATTCATTTTCAAGCCAAGGTAAGAATTATTGCAGAGGTAAGAATTTTCTTAGCTGTAAATAGAAAGATGTTAAGTTGTTAAAGGTGGGATAACATACTCTTCTTCACCAGAAGAGTCAATCGACTCCATGGATGTGTTCTTCCTGGTCTGTAAGAAAAATAAAAGGATTAAGAACAATATGTCAGAACTTTGATTCTAAGAATGAAACATCTCATATCCTAGTACTTAAGTAGGAATTGAGAATACTGATATCTTAGAAAGTATAAGAAACTTCTTATTTACACTAACTATTCTAAGTAAAAATGTTAGAACAACAATGCAACCACAAAGGGAAGCCAATTGTTGATTAGGGTTTGCAGAGATCAGTGTCAATGGTGTGACAAGATACTGACAACATTCAGATGGCCAAGTGCTCATCATGTATTATCCATCAAAATAAAGAAAGGGTAAATTACAAACTGCCACCCTATACTTAGGGTTTAGGGGGTGGTGACACATAGCCATCCAAACTTTGTTTTGCAACAAAGATCCCCTAAACTTCTGGGTTTCAGCACTACCACTGCTCTGTTAACAGGGTTGAACATCTTACAGTGTTCCTTCCCCAGAAAGTCGAGCGCTTGACATTGAAGCTGGAGCCATTTAGTTTACTTGCATGCTTCTCTGCACATAATTCAGGTCCAAGTGCAGGACAACTAGTCTCGGATCCATTGAAGACAGAATCTCTCCCATTGATTGGTGAGATTCATTGGCAGGTAAATTGCTACTACCATCCATCTCATTCATTGGGTTCTCACTTCCATTTGTCAATGTTCCTTGCTGCTCGTTATGTTCACTATTGGAATCTTTAATTGACTTATGAGAATCTCCATGTTGCTTCAAACTTGTTCCCGAAGTGTGATTGTCTCTAGGGGATTCAGTATCAGAATCATCACCTCCAAACACCTGTAGATTCATAATCATTGTACTAAATGACTAAAACAAAGAAATACAAAGTTGAACAAAAATTTGTTATGAATTAGTCAAAAAATCTGTTCCCAAGCAATGCAGAGGTCCTTTCTCAGTCTCTTTGCTAAACATATTGGAATAGCAATGTGTTCTCCCCAATGTGGCCAAAATATGATTTGCCACCTAAAGAAGAAACCCAATTCATCATTTTGTAAACAAATTCTCCTAAATAAACTCTTCAGTTCATGCTAAATACTTTTGCTCCCCACTAACACCCAAAACAAGGGAAACTAATAGGAACTTTTTCATGATTTGATTGTTGTTTGCAATTTATATGTCTCATCAGAAATTATCATCTAAATTGTTTAGGCCTACACATGGCATAAACTTTTGTTTATGTGTCTATGTTTACGTGCATAAGCATGCGTATATGACTATATGTTCACCAAAAAAAAAAGTATTTGCATATGCATATGTTAGCACACATTAAGTAGATTAAATCAAGCAAAAAGCATAAAGCTTAAGTTAAGTTTCACAAATTAAGTTTTCTCGTGTGATATTCCAGACAGTTCTAACAAAAAAAAAAAATGAATGACGAAATATGTTTAGGAGATGGCGTTAATTTCCGATGTAAGTGATATTTGCTTTTGTACCTTTAAATGGGGATCTGCAATCTACAACTAATTTGCAAAACATCATAATTATATCAAAAGTGCTCATAACATTGTCAAAAATTAAGTTCACAAGAAACAACACTAAAATTTCAATACCGTCAGAAATCTCATACACAAAATATGAGCAGGTACAAGAAAAAAAAACAACATAAACAAAAACTCCATTGACAATAAGCTGTGAATTCATAATTCCATTATTTCATCCTGGAGTAATGGATTCATGTTTTCCATCATTTCACCTATTCACCGTCCATTTGATCTCAAATCAGACTAAATTGAAACAAAGATGATTGAAATAAGTAAATGCAGATAATGTCATAATCACTAGAGAGGAAAGCACTCAAAGATCAAATAGATTATTTAAAGGGGGGAAATGAACTAGAACCTACAAAACCATTAAAAAAAGGCAGTGAGAAACCATAAAAAAATAGAATACTAAGAAAAAGACTCACTTAGAGCTTCTCGATTGATTTCTTCATACAGTACGGGACAAGGAAGATTCAACTAATCAATTTTCTCCACAGCCTTGGGCTCATTACCCTTAGAGGGTGCAGGAGGAGGAGGAACAAAACCTACGTGGGAAGCCATAATTCACTTCTAAAATCAGAGAAAATAGTGAAGAACAATATGAACATGAAGCGCGTCGATGGAGAAGGTTTTTTCTACTAGAAACTCCACTGAAACAAATTTAGGGCAACAAAACAGAAGCAGAGGGTTTGTTAAGCTGAATAGGTGGGCACATTAAGAGGAAGGAGGGCATAGGTTAAGGAAAAACTCTCCTCATTGGGGTTTTCCATGGCCACAAACAGATTCTGATCGAAGAGAAGAAGGCGGGAAAAATGATGCTCTGGGCTCCTAAGGGTTTTTCATCGAAAACCCTTCCCTTATACCCTTTGACCTCCTGCTTTAAAAGTATAATTGTTAAACCAAGAAGGATATGGCATTACCTTCTCTTCTCCTACTCGAACGAATAAGGGTCGATGTTGACTTGGATATCTCCAAATTGAAAGAAATCTTCACCCTTCTCAAGCAAAGTTGATGTTGGATTTGGAGTCGCATAACACTTGTAACCCTAGATTTCCTTCTCAATCTCTATGTGAGCAGTGGTTCTCCCTATACAATATTCTTCTTCGTCAAAAAAACTATTATCCGGTTCTTTGCAAGGAGACCTTTTGTCTCGTTGAACAAGAAGTGGAGAGTGCGTGAGAGAAGTATTTTTGGCTTCCCCACATCCTTTTGTTAGACCGGTTGAAATCTGGTTTATTTTTAAAAGCGTCATGTCTATTCTCTTAGACCGTCGTGCCTGTTCTTAAATTCAATAAAGGCGAAAGATCCCCGCCTTAGATATTAGTATAGCGGCAGTCAGAAAGACCGCCGACTTAGGCCATTTTTCTTGTAGTGAGCTGACTTATTATACATGTTGCTTTGGTGGAGAATGAGAACAATATGAAATTGTTCTAGGCCATTTATTTCTAAACCAGTGTACAATTTAGGATCGAGTGAGTAGCTACTGGTTGGGCTATGTTGAATACTTCTGGATCCCCTTTTTATATCACTACAATGCATGCCGATAATCAAATAGGAGGCTGAAAAGCTATGGCTATGGCCGGCCATTCATGAAAGGGTTGAAGACTCAGTTTAACAAAAGATATTGGCCCTTGGTAGAGGGGAAATGTGAAACAGGATTCATGGGTTGTAAGTTGGGATAGTTATGTTGTTTTTCCTCTTTTTATTGCCTGTGCATGTGATGTGTGTTCTAGGATGTTTCCACCATTTTTACCTGCCATGATTTGGGTGTTACAGGTTTCCTCTGGAGATTATATATTTTGGAATACCTTGGGGAGATGCCCCTTCGCCGCTTCACCTACAGTACAGAGAAAGGACCGCAAATGAGGGCGAACAGAATTTCGTGCATTCATTGAAAAGGTGTTTTATGTTTTCCAATGAAATAACCTTACTCCTGTGTTTTAAATGGGAGCCGAACAGGAAAGCATGTTGCGTTGCAAACTTGCAACATCCGGGTGTAGAGCGTTTTAGGTGATGTTTGGCATCAGAGAAAGCGGTGCTTCAAACAACGCCTTCTTATTTGGTATCGTTTTTACAGAAAAAGTGTTGCTTTAGACCACGCCTTGAAAATCGAGTAAGTGTAGTCTGGAGCAACACCAAATTCAATGTTTTTTGAGAAAATGACACATGACTGCCAGCGTTGCAATGATGTGGCATCAATTGGCATCATCTTGGATGTTGGATAATATAGATCAATGTTTAAAATGTTATTGCCAGCACTGATACCAAACAAAACCAATGTTGTTTTCTTGTGGCAACACCGATTCCAAACAAAAATAAGCACTGTTTTCTGAGAAAACAATGTTTACAACTCTATATGCCCAATACCGTTTTTATGAGAAAACGGTGCAATGTTCCCAACACAGATGCCAAACACCTACTTAATCATCTCAATTTCAAATAAAACATTGGGAATACGAGTACTAATATTTTGGGTGTGAGTCGTGCAACTACGTAAGGGATATTCATTCCCTCTTTAATTACTTTGGGTAAAATATAAAAACTTCCCCTTTATTTCAATTTTAACAAATATTTCCCTTGAACTTATAAAAAACATGACAAAAACCTCCCTTCTATTAGTGACCTAGACAGAAAACATTAGATGACGCATCGGTATTTTTTTCAAATACCAGTTATACCCTTCTATAAATTATTTTATACAATTTTACAAAAATGACCTTATTTGAAACTCAATAAAAACCTCTTTTTGATATCTTTATCCTCTTAGGGGGTGTTCTGTAGTGTTAATGAGAAACTAGTGGGCGTGAATTGCTCCACACTACACCTTGTGGCAGGGACCAATCCACATCACACCATAGTTCACAATTGTTCTAAAATATAGATAGATTGTGTGGACCGGACCAGTCTACCAATGGTGGTGTTCTGTAGGTGTGCACACTTTTTGATTCCATGTATCTTATATACATTTTATGGGGGATTTACACAATCTATCATAAATGTCTAATTTTTTCATTTTATATGGTAAATAAATTCAAAAAAAGGCATCAATAAATTAATATGTAGGCAATAATTTTATTTTTAAATAATTAAAAATATTGTTTTAAATATTAAAAAAATATTATTTTAAATATTACTTTATTGATAAAAATATTAAAAACTTAATATTTAAATAATGAAAAAATAGTGGAGAAGGAGAACCATCGGACTTGTGCTAGAATTAACATTAAAAACTATTACTTTATTGATAAAATATTAACATTTTAAAATTTAAAAATTATTAAAAGATTAAATAAAATGGGGGTGCATTTGGTTCGCGGACATGACCAAAATCGGAATCGGAATCATCTATTCCTGGCATCTGTTTGGTTTTCAGGAATCGGAATCGGATTTTGATTCCTGTTGTTTGGTTCAACTAGAAGCTGGGATCGGAATCAGCCTTTTAATTCTGCCCCTATTAAAAGAACCTCAAAAATTAGTAGTACATCTTCAAGCGTAATGCTGGCTTATCATTTGCTTGTTAGACAGTTGTATGCCCTTAGCTCCAATCAGATTGATGTACTTATGACATTTATTGTAAATGAATAAAGTGTGATGAGAGTAGAATTTATCACATTTTTATCCCCAAATATTCTGTCTTGCATACTTAATTAGTACTTAATTGGACTCATATTTCTTGTATTTCGGTTCAAGGCATGAAAAAAGGCATCAGGAGCAAAGAAAGGCAAATTAGATGATTTTTCACAGTTTCGGCACCGTTTAGTAATCTGGGCCTAACTCTCATATCCGAGATCTGATTGAGGTGATTCAAGACCCACTGGAAAGATAAGAGAAAAAGCCACAACTTTTGTGTTTTGGGCTTTTACAGATTCGGCCTGAATCGAAGCCAAATCTGAGCCCGAAGTCAGGGAAAATTCATAGGAAGGCCCAATCCGCAACTGAAACCCAACTTGCAAAAAAGCCTAGCAGCAGCCCAATTCGCAGAGGAGGTCTAATATGAATCCAAGAACAAAAAACTGAGAAGAGTCCTTCCAGATCTAAATTCTTGATGTAATCTTAGAAAGATAAAGGGATTGAGTTCACTAGATAAAAAGATAAGAGTAGGATTAGACTAGGACTTTCTATTCTTGCAAGATAAACTTCAAGAGGAAGTAGGAGACCACCCCCCCCCCCTCCTTTAAGCTATATAAAGGGGGGGGGGGGGTGGACCAGCTTTAGGCATCACTCAATCTGTGGATTGAATCAAGAAGCAAAGGAGCAATCAATCAAGAAAGGAGAAAACAAATCAAGAAACTTGGGGAAGGTGATCAAGAATTCCAGAAACCTCAAGAAGAAGGTGGCGACAAGAAGAGGAGATCTCAGCACCATGGGCGAATTCAAGAGTTCTTTCTTTCCCTTTGTTTGCTTTAATTCTTTTATCATGAACTGATTTGTTTCTTGCTAGGGCTGTGGAAAGCCTAACCAGATTAATGAATATATTTTTATCTTTATGATTTATCCAAAATTGTGATTTTCATATAGTCTATGAATTATTGTGCTTAATGCAATTAAGAGCTTTGCCACCTCTTAATTGATTTGGGTTATGTGAATGAATCGAGAGAGGAATTCACATAATCGATTGAATAGTTCATAGTGTGAATCGAATGGTATATAGAATATATATATATATATATATATATATATATATATATACATGATTCATCTGAATTTAATGGTTTTCCTTGGATTTAATGCACTTCCATCTTGAGAGCTCTACTCGAGAGATCAAAGGGTTACCTGATGGGCGTAGTTTTAGTATATCTCGAGAGAGAATATTAAATAAAATTGGAAAGACCTCAACTTATAGGAATGACAAGTAATCTTGGTTAATCGAATCCATTAATATTCATTACATTGGTTAGGTGGACCAAAAGCCCTGGCGCTTTCATCCATTGCATATTCAGTTAGTGATCACCCTTGCTTCTATTTTCTTTTTCTAGTTTTTATTTTCAGTAGTTCTTGCTCAAATCTGAATTTCGATTGTCCACATAATTAGGGAAGACTGTGGTTCTAATACTTATTTTGTTAAATCCCCATGGGAACGATATTTTTATACTACTTGATAACTAGTACACTTGCTAGGGTTATATTTATAACTATCAAAGTGCATATTTGATTCATGTTCTTGTGGTGTGTTTTTATGTAATACCCTTAAACTGAACACTTAATGACACTCGTGTTAGTTTAAAATGTTCATAGCCATTGGATAAGTCTAGAGAGATTTATCTTGCTAAGGCCAACACTGGTGTGCTGCCAAGTGTTGGGGTCGTCTATCTCAGCTGCCAGGGTGAGACCCAAAGCACATGCAGTGTAGGATAACTTGAAACCTTGAACCGGACCAGATTTCCAGTATTGCCCTGTACATTGGAGATTAGTGGGCAAAACTGGAAAGTTACACCAGACCCCTACACTCGATTATGATACTGCACTAGGTGTCGGATTGAGCTATCTTTGATATGCTAATCAGTGAGATCCTTAGAGGGGGTCAAAACCTGGGTATGTTGGGATAGTCCGAGAATTCATCTGAGTGTGTGATCATAGTGACAGGATCAGCCCCTTTGTCGAATAAAGGTAATGATCAGGGATGCACTCTCTCTGATGGAAACCAAGACTGCCGGCAGCCGATTTCAATCGTTGAGATTTGTTTTGCAAAATATATTTTATATGAGATATAAAAGTATATATATATGTTACAGTTTCAAATTGTTTGCAAAAGGGTTTTAATTCCCGGGATCCATGTGAGAAGAGAGTGTAGCACTGTTCCTTGCAGCCGAGGGAGAGGTCCTCTCTTGTCAGGTAGTGTTTGATCAATATGGGCGGAGAGGTTAAGTGTAAGACCATTGAGGGTAATACCTGATGGGCTAATCTTGCATATGCCCACAGTCCCTGGGTGTTACAAGGTGGCTTGGCCCAATGACCACTTAGTGTAAATGTTGGGCCCATAGAGTCCATGTGATGGGCTGAGGGGGTTCACTGGGCTTTCCAGTGAATTCGGCTAGGCCTTGTAACAAAGGCTGGGCCGGACCCTTGTGGCTAATGTGTAGATCAATGCTTGGGTCCCACGCCATACAAGGAAGCCCAACTGGGTAGCAATTTAGAAGGCTAAGTGAGCACATACTCTTATTGGGCCTAAAGTCCATTTCGAACTAGGATGATTTGATCAGTTAATTAAAGGGTAGAATTTGAGATTAGATTAGCAGATAGGATAGGGTCTTACCCTATCCACTTAGAGAGTCCAAATCTGAATACAGATTCAGATCTGGAATCCTCCTAATCAAATTAGGAGAGGGTTGATCTAATCTGCAGATAAGATAAGGATCTATCATTATCTCTTAAGGGGAACTCATATCCAAATATGATTTGGATCAACAACTCCTAATGGGATTAGGAGTTGATCCCTTTAAGGTTATAAAAGGAGAAGGGGGCGGCAGCAATAGAAGATCAATCACATTCAAAATTCAGAGAGAGAACACAACACCCAGTGAGACTGAGCTATTTTCTCCTTGCCGCCTCCTTCCTCCCGCTGCCATTACTGCCAGTTCGATTTCCTCTTTCTAGTAGGAGTGATCAAGATTGGATCTTGATATCAGTCTTTGGTGAAAGGCTGATTTGAAGGTGTGCTCACTGCCTCCAACGAATTCTTGTGAAGGGTTCGATTCTTTTGGAAGAACATTGTTGATTCTGCTCCATCCTACACTACGCCATCTTCAGTGGGAGCAGTCTTTGGTTCCTACCTTGGGCGTGAACACCTCCATTGGGAGATACTGCTTCTTTGTATCAGGTATATCCCTCTCCTGCTTCTGATTTCAGATCTGGTTTGGTTTATGGTTCAAGATTGATCCTTGAAAATGCAGATTTTCTAAAACAGGGAATATGATTCCTAGATGAGGGGAGAGGAATTTTTTGAAATTTCGCCCAACCTACCGGCAAGGTTCGGCCATCCTTATGATGGATCTCTAATCCCTTCAGTGGTATCAGAGACTGGTTCAAGTCCTGAACCGAATTAATGCAGATCTGAACCTGCGCAAATGGGCAAAAGGCGTTCTACCCGATTTGCGTAGATTAGGGTTTTTTCTGAAAAATTGTTTTTCAGATAGAGGGCAATTGATCTGAAATTAAATTTTATAAATCTGAATTTTATTTAGAATTGTTCTTTATAATTTTCTTTATTTATGGGTTGTTCGTATAACTGGAGATCGAAATCTTGATTGGCGTAGAAAACTACGATTTGTAGTTTCTTGATTTATTACATTTGGTCTATAAAATATTTTTTTATTTATTTTTAGACTGAATGTCTAGGATTCGATCTGATGTAATATTAATACAAATTTTAGGGTTTCTGTTTTTATTATTTTTGGATCGAAGATGGCGCAGGAAGGAGATTTCGCAGATGGGGATATCGCAATCTGCGATTTGCAGTTTATGAAACTGCATTCTGTAGTCTAACCTCTGTTTTGCAGGATGTGATGTGCGAACAACCCTCTTTGACTGATTCTTGCTTTTCTTTTATCAGTATTTAATTTCAGATCATTTCTTGAATTAAATCTTTAATTAAAGATCAAACCCTAGACCCATTCGAACCAGATTAGTCCAAACTGGTTGGACCGAATCTAGGGTTCAATGGAGGCTGATTGTCAGCCCTAATTTCCCACTGATGGGCCTAAGGATTGATAATTAATTAAGAGTTTAATTCAGCCCAACCTTAAGGCCCAGTTTTAAATTGTTAAAAATGCTAAAATCCCACTTTTGTAGGAAAGCTATATGGGCCGAACTACTAAACCCTAATTCGGCCCATATACCTAGATAATGTTAATTGTTAATGTTATGTATTAAAATGGTCTTTAATTATGGGCCTTACAGATATTTAATTGATTGGATCAACTTATCCCTGCATGTAATGTATGGATGTGTGATGTGCAACATACATGGGCCATAAGTACTTGGTCCATGCAGATACGACAGTAGCTCTTGCGCACACCGTGGCTGAATGCACATCATTTCCATGGTGTCCCTAAAGATCATTGGATGATCTTCCTCAGTGGTGGGCCCCACACCTCCTGAAGAGGACACGTGCGGAACCCTAGCCGATTAGGGCCCACCGAAATCTGGCTTTATGAAAGTTAGCGGGAGCCACTCTGGTTTGACCTAAATTAAGCTAGGGCATAATTATTGTTTCCTCCAGTAATATGAGTGCATGTGATAGGGAGATTCATATGATGAACTCTCTAAAGGCCATCCATCATTAGCATGAAGATGGGTCCTTCAGTAATGAGGAAACGCACCAGAAAATGGGTTATTCATTTGCTATTGGATTTGTCTGAGTGTTTCATAAGATGATAGGGGCGTCATAGACCGATGTGGGAGGGCTTCACCAGAAAATGGGAACTCTCCCACGGTATCTTGGCATTCATGAATATGATGGGTAAGCACTCACTGGACAGAAAGGTTTAACCTAAAATGGCTATTAACCTTGTCTGAAAGAGGCCAAAGGGAAAACTCATATGATGAGTGGATATGATCCTTCACAGAAAGGTGGTGGGGTTTTGCAACTGAAACAGTTGGCTCCATGCACCCTATGTGGTTTCCCACATTTCCAGAGACAAGTCGCTATCTCCGTCACTGAGATAGGAGGGAAATCTCAGAGATGAACAAATGGGAATGAAACATAGATTAAAAGCCATATCTATGTAATGAACATGAATCAAATTAGGTTGTGGACTAATGTTTGCTCTTTTATCAGAAAATGACAAACAGACAATTTGCAAAGCTTCTTGATGACAACAAGCTTAAGGGCCCAAACTATGCCGACTGGTACCAAAACCTTATGCTGGTCTTAAACTCTGAGAAGTTGGATAAGGTAGCCAAAAATCCTACCCCGGATCGTCCGGGAGATTGGGCTTTTAAGGCCTGGAGAAGATAATACCAAGAATGGGAGAAGAAAAACTCCCTTGCCCGCTACTATATCATTGCCTCGTTGGATAATCCAATACAGAGGCAGTTTGATCAGATCAAACTTGCCAAGGACATATTGGACAATCTCAAGACAATGTATGAAGAGCAGAACCGTTCTACTCGACAGAAGGTCTTGAAACAGTTCATGACTGCGCAGATGTCCAAGGGCCAACAGGTTCACGACCATTGTCTTTGGATGATGGGTTATATCAACGAACTGGAGGCTCTTGGATCCGGGCTGGATCTGTTAACCCAGATTGATGCTATTATCAACTCTTTGCCTCCGTCCCTCAATCCATTCATCATGAATTACAACATGAACAAGCTGAATGTCAGCTTGCAGGAACTTAACAATATGTTGCAGAGGGTCGAAGAATTGATTAAGAAGGATGAGCCAATTACCATGCTTGTTGAAACAGGAAAATCGGGCAAGAAGAAGAGGGCAAAGAGAAAGCCTCAGAAGAAGGCCGCCAAATCCAAAAAGCAAAGGAAAGACAAGGCATCTGATGCCTGTCACTATTGCAAGCAGACCGACCACTGGAAGAGGAACTGTCCTCAATACCTAGAATCCAAGAAAGGTAATTTCAAATCTTGTGTCATAGAAACCAATTTGTTGGTTGCTTCTGCGTCCTAGTGTATTGACTCCAGGGCTTCAACTCATGCGTGTAACTCACTGCAGGGGTTCAAGGTAAGCAAAAGGCTGAGTGAAGGAGAAGTAACGCTTTACTTGGGGATTTCTGCAAGTGTTGCAGCTGCGGCTATAGGAACCGTAGAGTTGATTTTTAGAGAAGGAAAAATTATACTCAAATATTGTCTTTTTGTATAGAATTTAAGAAGAAATTTGATTTTTGTCTCAAAACTGTGTGCTGATGGTTATTCTGTCTTCTTTAGTAATACGATTACTATTAAAAGAAACAACAGATTCATCACATACAGGGAACTGGAGAACGGTCTCTATGTTCTACATCCTTCTCTAGAAACTAATGTAGCCGAAACTACGTCGGCTGATATCCCCAAGAAAAGGATCCGTGATACCGTAAATCCCACGTGCCTGTGGCATTACCGACTTGGCCATATCGGTGTTGAGCATATCACAAGGTTGGTAAAGGATGGTCCTATGGATTTTCTAACTGTAGAAGATCTTCCCACTTGTGAGCCTTGCTTTCAGGGTAAGATGACAAAACGACCATTTAACGGTAAGTCTGAAAGATGTACAGGCACGCTTGACCTTATACATAGTGATGTATGTGGTCCCCTGATTGTTAGGACTCGTAACCAGCATGTGTATTTCATAACATTTACCGATGACTATTCTCGGTATGGTTACGTGTACCTATGAGACACAAGTTCGAATCCTTTGAAAAGTTCAAAGAGTTCAGACAAGAGGTCGAGAAACAGTTAGGGAGACAAATCAAGGCCCTTCGATTAGATCAAGGAGGCGAATATCTCTCTGACGAATTCAGGGACTACTTGAAGGTCAATGGGAGTGTCACAGTTGGCTCCTCCTGCTACACCACAGCTTAACGGTGTTTCAAAGAAGAGGAATAAGACCTTATTGGATATGTTCCAGTCACTTCTCGTACACTCAGATTTACCCACGTCCTTTTGGGGTTACGCATTAGAGACTGCGATATACGTGCTGAATCGGGTTCCAACCAAATCGGTTCCGAACACTGCATACGAACTTTGGACCGGAAAGAACGAATGTGGACAAGTTGGAATCCAAGACCAGCCGTTGCCTATTCATAGGCTACCCAAAAGGATCTATGGGTTACCTATTCTATGACCCAAGTGAGCAGAAGGTGTTCTGCAACCGAAATGCACAGTTCTTGGAGACTGATTACATCCTAGAATCACATCGTCAAGAAATAGTTCTTGACGAGGAGAGCTCAAGGTCAGTGGGAAATGTCCCACAGGTTCTAGGTATTGACCAACCTAGAAGATCTACCCGGGTGTCCAGGCCACCAGTCCATTTTGGCTATGACCAGGATAGTTACCTGGTGGAAGCCTTGACTAGTGAGGAGGATCCCGTGACTTATGCGGAAGCTATGTTGGACATAAATTCCCTGAAGTGGGTAGATGCCACGAGAGCTGAGAGGGACTCAATGGAGACCAATGGAGTCTGGACTCTAGTAGATCTGCCCTCTGGGGTAAAACCAATTGGTTGCAAATGGATCTATAAGAGGAAGAAGGGCCCCGATGGTAAGGTTGAGACCTACAAAGCTCGTCTTGTGGCGAAAGGGTATACTCAGAAAGAGGGCATCGATTATGAGGAAACGTTTTTGCCCATGGCCATGCTTAAATCCATTCGGATCCTACTAGCTATAGCAGCATACCATGACTACGAGATTTGGCAAATAGATGTCAAAATTGCGTTCCTGAATGGAGATCATACTGAAGATATCTATATGCAGCAACCGCAAGGTTTCATAGCTGCGGGTCAAGAACACATGGTACGTAAGTTAAATAGATCCATATATGGACTTAAGCAAGCTTCTAGGAGTTGGAACATCCGGTTTGACTCTATCATCAAAAAGTTTGAGTTTGAGTAGAATCCGGATGAGCCCTGTGTTTACAGGAAGTCCAGTGGGGATAAGGTTACGTTCCTGGTTCTGTATGTAGACGAAATTCTACTCATTGGGAATGACGTAGGAATGTTGACTACGGTAAAAGTATGGCTTTCACAGCAATTCCCAATCTGCCTACATTGACAAAATTGTCAAGAGATATAGCATGGAGAACTCCAATGAGGGAAATGTTCCTTTCAGGCACAGAGTCACTCTCTCTAAGGAGATGTCTCCCAAAACTTCTGAGGAGATTGAGGGCATGAAGGACATTCCCTATGCCTCAGCCGTAGGGAGCATCATGTATGCCATGCTGTGCACTCGTCCTGACATTGCTCAGGTAGTGAGTGTGGTAAGCAGATTCCAGGCCAACCCAAGTCAGGAGCACGGGACCGCTGTGAAAAATATACTGAAGTACCTTCGAAGGACAAAAGAGTTTTGTCTGGTATTCGATGGTAGCTCATTACAGATCCAGGGGTATACTGATGCCGATTTCCAGTCGGATCCAAATGATAAAAAGTCTACATCTGGGTATGTTTTCACGATAGGATCGTGTGCTGTTTGCTGGAAAAGCAACAAACAGGGGTCCATGGCAGACTCCACAACCGAAGCCAAATACATTGCCACAAGTGAAGCTGCCAAGGAAGCCATGTGGATGAAAAAGTTCGTTCATGAATTGGGAGTAGTTCCGTCCAACACATCACCCATCCCATTGTTGTGTGACAACAATGGAGCGATTGCTTAGGCTAAGGAGCCTCGAGCACACTCGAAGTTCAAGCACATCGAGAGGAAGTAACACGTACTACGGGAGATTGTTGGTAGAGGGGACGTCCTGATTCAGAGGGTAGCATCAGCGGAGAATGTAGCAGACCCATTGACTAAGCCATAGACATAGAAAGTGTTTGAGAAATACGTGGAGAGTATGGGACTCCGGCTTATACCAGATTGAACCTAAGTGCAAGTGGGAGTTGTTAGACAGTTGTATGCCCTTAGCTCCAATCAGATTGATGTACTTATGACATTTATTGTAAATGAATAAAGTACATATTTGATTCATGTTCTTGTGGTGTGTTCTGTGTAATACCCTTAAACTGGACACTTAATGAGACTCGTGTTAGTTTACAATGTTCACAGCCGTTGGATACGTCTGGGGAGATTTATCTTTCTAAGGCCGACACTAGTGTGCTGCCAAGTGTTGGGGTCGCCTGTCTCAGCTGCCAGGGTGAGACCCAAAGCACATGTAGTGTATGATTATTTGAAACCTTAAACCGGACCAGATTTCCAGTATTGCCCTAGACTTTGGATATTAGTGGGCAAAATTGGAAAGTTACACCTGACCCCTAGACTCGATTATGATACTGCACTAAGTGTCAGATTAGGCTGTTTTTGATATGCCAATCAGTGAGATCCTTAGAGGGGGTCAAAACCTGGGTATGTTGGGACAGTCCGAGAATTCATCTAAGTGGGTGATCATAGTGATAGGATCAGCCCCTTTGTCGGACAAAGGTAATGATCGGGGATGCACTCTCTCTGATGGAAACCAAGACTGTCGGCAGCCGATTTCAATCATTGAGATTTGTTTTGCAAAATATATTTTATATGAGATATAAAATTATATATATGTTACGGTTTCAAATTGTTTGCAAAAAGGTTTTAATTCCCGGGATCCATGTGAGAAGAGAGTGCAACATTGTTCCTTGTAGCCGAGGTAGAGGTCCTTTCTTGTCGGGCAGTGTTTGATCATTATGGGCTGAGAGGTTAAGTGTAAGACCATTGAGGGTAATACCTGATGGTCTAATCTTGCATCTACCCACAGTCCCTAGGTGTTACAAGGTGGCTTGGCCCAGGGACCACTTAATATAAGTGTTGGGCCCATAAAGTCCATGTGATGGGCTGAGGGGGTTCACTGGGCTTTCTAGTGAATTCGGCTAGGCCTTGTAAAAAAGGTTGGGCCGAACCCTTGTGGCTGATGTGTAGATCAATGCTTGGGTTCCACACCATACAAGGAAGCCCAACTAGGTAGTAGTTTAGAAGGCTAAATGAGCACATACTCTTATTGGGCCTAAAGCCCATTTCGAACTAGGCTGATTTGATCAGTTAATTAAGGGGGCGAATTTGAGATTAGATTAGCAGATAGGATAGGGTCTTACCCTGTCCACTCAGAGAGTCCAAATCTGAATACAGATTCCGATCTGGAATCCTCCTAATCAGATTAAGAGAGGGTTTATCTAATCTGCTGATAAGATAAGGATCTATCATTATCTCTTAAGGGGAATTTAGATCGGATCAGCAACTCCTAATGGGATTAGGAGTTGATCCCTTTAAGGTTATAAAAGGAGAAGGGGGCGGCAGCTATAGAAGATTAATCACATTCGAAATTCAGAGAGAGAACATAGCACCTAGCGAGACTGAGTTGTTTTCTCCTTGCCGCCTCCTTCCTGCGGCCACCATTACTGCTAGTTCGATTTCCTCTTTCTAGCAAGAGTGATCAAGATTGGATCTTGATATCAGTCTTTGGAGAAAGGCTGAATTGAAGGTGTGCTCACTGCCTCCAACGAATTCTTGTGAAGGGTTCGGTTCTTTTGGAAGAACATTGCTGATTCTGCTCCATCCTATATTGCATCATTTTCAGTGGGAGCAGTCTTTGGTTTCTACCTTGGGCGTGAACACCTCCATTGGGAGATACTGCTTCTCTGTATCAGGTATATCCCTCTCCTGTTTCTGATTTCAGATCTGGTTTGGTTTATGGTTCAAGATTGATCATTGAAAATGCAGATTTTCTAAAACAGGGAATGTGATTCCCAGATGAGGGGAGAGGAATTTTTTGAAAGTTCGCCCAACCTACCTGCAGGGTTCGGCCATCCATATGATGGATCTCTAATCCCTTCACCTCAAAAAATTAGTAATACATCTTCAAACGTAATGCTGGCTTATCATTTGCTTGTTGGGAAACTTTTGTAAATATAAGCTTTGCCATCTCTAGTGCTTCATCTGGACTTTCGGTTTTCGTTACAAGGTTGGAAATAATAGCAAAAATACAAAAGTTTTTTGTATGAAATATCAACCTTTAATCAAATTTTTATGGAGTTAGGATCTACTGTTAACCAATTCAGAAAGGATTAAAATTCCCTAGGAAAGTGCAATTCTAGAAGCTGTTTTTTTTTTTTGCAAGAACTTAAAAGTTTTCCTTTATTATAAAAAAATATATGTACAGAGATTCACAAAATGTACGGAAAGACGAATAATTAGGTAGATTGATTCATGGATAAACATTATATTATCAGCATTCAGCCTTCATTATCCTTAATCAGAATCAAATCTTTCATTAGTAAATGAAGCCTCTCTACATATCTATTGGATATCTCAGAACTCAATTGAACTGTTAAAACTAGCTAATGTAGGGTGATTTGGCCCGACCTTGTAGCATGGGGACACGTGGACATGACCTGGCATAAGTGACAACTCAGCGTGACAGTCTGGCCACTACTCGGCACAGCAAGCTCGCCGAGGCCCGGTCAAACAACTCGTCGGGTGTGACAGCTCGTCGAGAAGCCGGGCCTCGCTCTCCTCAAACCTGAGGATGGAGCCCCCGAGCTCCTCCGGGGACTCGAGCTCCTCGTGGGACCCGAGTTCCTCCCAAGGGACTCTGAGCTCTCCCTTCCTAAGAAGGAAGCACCCCAATGTTTGGCTAAGTGTCCTGTGGGAGAAACACCTCGGGTACCTTGGTGTACCTCGGCACCTCGGTGCAAGGCAAACCTGCCCCAGGTGGTTCGGTGCACGATAGCTCGGCAGACTCTAGGGAGATCTGCCTGACATCCATACCTACCGGATCCGGTGGCAGTACTCGGATCCCTTGCCAGGCGGCGTTCTACCTGTCGTCTCTGAAAGGCATGGCCCGCCTGACGTCTGTGCCCTGCAGTAGCAGCCTGTGGCGGCAGCCTGCACCTGCCACCTCTGCCCAGTCAGTAACGGCTAGGGCAATGACGGTTACACCTGATGTGACTGAGCTCCGATATAAAAGGACCCCGACCCTCACAAAGCAAAGGTATTGAAACTTAAGCACTTTCAGCACTCTTACTCTCTGTTCTTCCTTTCAGATTTCTCCAGTTCTAAATTAGCCATCGAAGTGTTCCCACTGGGAGAGCTCCCCGGGAATCCTTCACCTTCTTCTTGAGCTAGAAGCCAAGTCACGGTCAGCTAGGAGTGCCCAGATTGTGCTATATCTACTGCTACATATCTGCCCTTACTTTTTTAGTGGTGGATATATCCGTCGCTAAATATCTGCCATTGCTTTTTAGCGGTGGATTATGTCAGATTCTCTGTAAATTGCATCATAGTATTGGTGCTATCATATATTGAGTATTGATAAAGGAAAGGGGAAGACTTTGCTTATTGGCAAGGTCATAGAATCAATCAGTTCATGAAATTCACTACAAGAAAAATGACTTTCCCTAAAACTGCCGCTAGAGTTTTTACCAGCAGTTGGAAAACTGCCGCTAAAAGAACTGTCGCTAAAACTTTCTAGCGGCAGTTATATAACGGCTGCCGGTATAAATGCTCAAGTGCTGCTAAAAAGGCTATTAGCGGCAGACGTGACTGCCGCTAATTCTAATTTGGCTGCCCCTAAAAATATATTTTTTTCCAAATCACCATTTTTTTCTAATTTTTTCAAACTACCTGCTTTCTCTATATTCATTTATACCGAAATAAAATACAAACAATATGAAAAAAAAAACATCAATTACAAGATAGTTTGATCAAGATCAGAATTCACCCCGAAAATTTTTTATTAATAAATATGAAAAAGAATTTATTGGTTGATGTTTGTACTGGGGAGATTTTCTCCTTGGTCATGTACAGAAGTAAATTTATATATGCATGGGAGTGGAGTGGATTACTCCAGAATTACAAGATAGTTTGGTCATGCACTTGTAATTGATCATCACCATTATCTACTATTCTGGCTAGGTTTTGATCAGATGGCTTCCGTGAGTGCTCACCCTTCCCAGAATTAAGACCAGCAGAGTTGACATTTCGTTGGTTACTGACCCAAGTGGCTTCAGTAAAGCCTTGATGAGCCGCTTCTGGGAGTACAACTCATCATCATCATATCTTGAGAGATCACAACTAACCATAGAATTGTCATCTGCACCACTCAGACCTATGACCCTATGCACTTCTGTTTCTAATCTCTGAGACGAGTTCCACACCACCAAGATCTTTGAACAGGGAAACAGCTGCATTACTGTAATCCACGAGCTTTTGTAAAGTTTTTACAGAACAACGTACAAGGTGCATATGAGTAAGATTTACATCCTGTAGCAGAGGTAATAGTGTAGGAACCATCCCTGATCCTCTTACAGAATTCCCAGAACTTGAAGAAGATATAACATGAACCAAAGAGTTTGTGACTGCTACATATTCCACTCTTTTGCTTTTGGCAGCCCGGTATGGTCTGCAAGTGAAACTTCTCTTCGCAATTTCTCTCTTATTATAAACTCAAGATCCATATATTCTTATGAGGGACAGAAGGTCTAATGTACTCCTGGCTGCCTAATGCCATATTCCTGAATTTCTACTTGTCCTCATTGTACTGCATCGTGTCATAATCTGAGCTCCCATAGGAACTGTAGACTGCTACGCCCAGGTCTGATGCCTTCGTTAAGATCGGCCAGAGAGACGTCTCCTTCCAATGCCCGAACAATCTGCTTAGTTTGAAACCATTGTAATTGGTTAGAATTAGAGAAGGGGAGTATGGAACTAAAGCCAAAATCCTAAAGCTTCTCAAACTGATAATAACAGGCTGAGAATCTGCATATGGAATTCCATCAGTAACCAAAATGTTGAAAAAATTCCAAGGGCAAACGAAAAATGTGGTCTTGGATATAGAAATTAATGCAACTTAATATTTTAATGCATTCATATCAAATAATAATCAACATACATGGCTGTCATCCCAATGGACTTGTGCACAAGTTCCTGGTTGATGGGTGCCAAACCCAGAGTCCCAAATCAAGCTGGTAGTAGGCATCTAAATTAAAACAAGATTTCAAATTATGTCTCCCGAGTCAAAGGGGAGCCTGGCTTTTGTGAATTCAATGATCTGGCCCAGAGATGGCCTTTGTGAAAACATGTTGGCACGCATGAAGTGGATGCTGGAATACTGAACCCACTATTCAATTTCATGGAGCCACCTAGTCAACCTTCAACCTTCATTCTCACGTTTGCCGGACTGAGATTTTGCCATTTAACCATGTCAACATTTTTTAACATTTTGGAAAATTAAGTGTTTCAGAAACAATTTTTTCGCCACCAGATTGTGATCCAAATGGTTAAACAGTCAGGCCCTATCCGAGTCCAACAGCACTGTTCAAAACATTGACGAATACCAGTTGATTGGTTCTCAATTTTCGAGATAGCCAGAGCCACAATTGCATAATAACCAAAATGATTAATATACTTGGAAGTAAGGAAACTTCTTTGATGCCAGAATGATAGATATGATAATGGAAGAACTTTGACCAGTCAGATCCTCCAGTGAACATTGATGAATATCAGTTGATTGGTTCTCAGTTTTCTAGGTATTATGCCTTTTCACTATCATAGACTCTAAAGTAATTATATATATGGACTAGCTTAGGAACCATTATCCCTTCGACAAATGAAAATGCCTTGATCATGGTAATGCTCTATCAACTCTGCCAGGACACCACCTCATGCAAATAACTAAGGAGAACATGGCCCATGAATGGAGTTTCTGGTGAACCTAATAAAGTGATTTGACCTAGCTAGGTCAAGGGTGCATGTTTTCCCCACTCTAGATGAGTCACTCGAGATAGAGAGAAGAAAGTAGATTTTTTTATGTTTTGTAATTCAAATTCTAGACATTAGATATCATACTCGAACTGAAGCCTCCTGATAGATCAACAGAGTCTGCATCTGTTGGTAGGCCTCTTGCATATTTCCATATAATTGTCCCAAGCTTTAGTTCTTACCCATACTTTTGCAAGATGTGGCTACAAGCCAGTTACGTAGAAGCTGCAGGGTAAGCAGTCCTTGTTAGAATTGAAAAATGTAGTTGTTGGTAGTGAAAAAATAAAAGCGTTGAATCTGACAAAAATAGAACTTTAACCAGGTCCACTTAGAACAACGATTTATTAAAATACATCTCAAACCACACGTTCCTAATTTTCCTTGACAAGATGGGGTATAGAAGGTAAGTGTGATTGAAATGAACCAAGAACCTCATAGCTCAACATATACCTTAGTTCAGCTGATGGCTCAGCTAACAGGAGTAGGTATGCTCTTGCACCATGACGGTTGAGTCTCATAGAACGGTTTAGAGTGACTACTGATAAATTAAAAAAAAAAAAACAGTGCTTTGGGTTGCCTTACTTGGTGCTTAAGAGTAGCCAAACACTTTGTATGCATTGGAGATTGTGGGATGACACCATTTGATGGTGGTATACCAAGAAGAACACACAATATGACCTGAAATTTGAACAGAAGAATTTAGAGGTCTGCAACAAGGGTTAATATGTACTATGGATCGAAGTAAAAATAATTAAGTAAAAGATTTCAGTAATTGGCTAAAGAAAAGGATGAAAGAAGGTTTGCTTACCAGGAAACCCAAGAGAAGTAAATCATAATGGAAAGACGGTGGTTTCCTCAAATTGAACTCTCTCTATTGAGAAAGTTGGGATGCTACACTGTGGTCAAAATAGTAAAGAACTGCAATCATTGTTGCTGGAATAAAAGCTCCAACTATAAAGAGAATGGGCACATCTAGCATCTCCTGTCAATTTTAAGAACAAATTATCAGTACTAGTTCTTCATAATGGACCAAGATCTGTATGGGCTGCACAAATAGAAAATCAAGAAAAAAACAGCAAGCAATATAAACAAGAACAAATTGTTCCTTTATCAACATTAAAAAAAAAATCAGGAAATGCAAGGGTGATTTGGACATGCCTTGATTACTGTCCAATTCTCATAGGCGCCTGGTGACCATGGATTTGGGCTGAAGAGGTGCCGAGGGATCCCTCTTGGAACACTACCAGATGGTATGCAGGAAACAGCAGTCCACACTAGAACCATCGATGGCACACCATAGTCTGCTAAGAAGCCTCATAGCGAGCCTGCAAAAGATTTATTTTCATATTTTCTGTAAAGTGGATAAAATCATGTCTGCAAGAGGAGGGCCACCAGTTCTCATTCACAATTGTGTTAAGAACCATGACTTATTGCCGGAATGGATGGACAAGATGCCTCTCTTTCTTTCAGTCAAGTAAGAAGAAGTACTGCTAAAGTTGCTCTAGAACAAGTCAGTTCAAGCATAAACTAAATCCAAAACATGCTTACCAGATCCATATCGCCACAGTCATGCTTTCTGACTTCTCAGTGCAGTAAGCAGAAGGCCAGATGACAAAACTAAAGCAAACATCCCATTTTCAAACCTCCATGAAGGTAAAAACTCCATTAAGTTTGGATTTTCTCTTTGGGGTATGCGAAACTCATCCACAATGCCCTAAAAATCCAACACATGAGTTGAAATTGGAATCAATCTACCAAGTTGCATCCAATTGATCATTTATGACAAAATGCACAGTCTCTATGTATTCCTTCATCTTTTTTAATTTTACATTAACCCAAGAAAAATAATCGATTAAAAAAACTAAGCACTATAATCTTACTTTAATAGCTTGCTGCATGAAGAACATTGCAATAAGCAGGCCAAACAGTTCCCCTGCCAATCAGGCAAACCTATTGATAATAGAACAAGCTCCTAAAATAGCCAGCAAGAACAGCAAGATTGCAGTCCATACACATACCCTGCCAAAAGATCATGTAAGTTCTACTACAAAGAGTTTTGGTCCCAAATCAAGTCTGTCTTTGGCAAAGTTAAACATGAATGTGGACATAACAAGCACAGTAGGTTCTGCCACTCCAAGAATCAGCAAAGGCTGACCTCCAATAATAGTGTATAATCCCACACAAAGCAGTAGATGCCAATGTCTGAACTGCTGTTAGAATCCCAACCAGAAAACAGAAATGCTTGCTAGAAAACAGAACAAAATGCTTCTATTAATAGCTTGCAATGCAAAGGAAATCTTATGTAGTGGTAATAACTAATCAGGTGAAATGCTTTCCTGGTCAACATCTGATACTAGGTGGTGGAGGGATTCTTTTAATGATTTTTTATCAATTAAATCTTTTTTTACATAGTGGCAATAAGTAATCAGGTGAAACATTCCTATACCAAAAGCATACAAAGTAATCCTACTCAGAATGGAGGCTCTTTCTTGGCTTCGGGTTCTTTTTATGAGAAAGGATAGGACATAAATATCATGGAAAAGCGGTAAGCCCACAAAATATATGGAGGACAGAGGACTAACTCCACCTAACAGATTCTGTGCACTTAAATAATCACAGAAAGGTACTGTAGTCTTTAAAAACTGAATGCCACAAATTGACAGTAGAGATAACAATCCTAGGCACTCAAAAGTCATCATCCTGGGACTTCTTGTTTTCGATTGATCTTATGTTTGAATCCTTTCAAATCAACCAAAAGATAGATGCAAGCATGGAGTACCAGGCCAGTTTTCCCATTCTCTTGAAGCCATGAATATATCGACTCCGCAAGTATTCCTTCACAGAACACTGAAAGCACCAACTGATATTTAAGGATGCCAAGAGAAAAATTCAGATTCTCCTACTCTTTGCGCAATGGATAAAAAGATCTTAACTTCTTAAGCAGTTTCCAGATCTTGGTGACAGAGCATACACCTTGAGTCAAGGATCTGCATGTCTCTACTAATTAATTAATCCTTCATAAGACATTTTCCCCAAGCCTTCATCCACAACATACAAAGCAATTTTTAGTGGTACAGCCAAACAGCAATTGTCACACCATGTAACCCAGCAATCTGCTGCTGTGGATGTTATCTATGAGACTGATTTTTTTTTTCAGGAAAAAACATATCAGTGAATAACAAAAATGTGTTATTGGATGTGTGCTTTTCAAAGCAAAGTGAAAAACAAAAATGTGTTATTTGATTCAGAAATAAACAAAATAAAAATGTGTTCTATGGACCAGATCAAACCACAATTAAGTGAATTTGGGTCCTAAGTATAAACAAAATAAAAATATAAAAGTAAGGTAATATCCATTTGATCAGAATCAGTATCTATATATATGTTTTATAAAATATGATGCCAAACCACCAGATAAAAAACCACTAGACACTAAAGTTTCCTCATTATTTCAAATCAGAAAATGTAAATAATCTCTCTCTCTCTCTCTCTCTCTCTCTCTACATAACGGGTTCAGGTCATCACAAAAGATCCATATTCCAAAGTGGATCCAGCACATCATGTTCTATTCAGATCTAAAACCCTCAAATCCAGCAAGAGCTTTCCTAAATGGATATGCACTCATGGATCCATTTGGGTCCATTCAAGACCCTTCCATCCGTGTCCTACCAACAGACTGCTATATGATTGAAAACCAAAATGCAATTAAACTAGCAAAATTTTCAAATATATCCAACACCCCAACCTAATTCTATCCAATCCAATTCAATGGAACATAATTTCCAAATGCTAATTCCATGCCTACCGAACCAAACACAATTAGGGAAGTCACCAATTCCCTCAAATATCAGTTGTAAGTATCTTTGTTATGCGGCTTCCTGTGACAGTTTTCCTGAGGAAAAGATTCATTACATCTCTGTGCTTCTAAAAGAGTGATAACAAGATGGCAAGAACAAACCAAAACAAGGGTTGAAGCAACTTCCTGTCTATGTAGTTAGGTAGGAGAATAGAGCAATAGTATATGACATCGGCAGAATTGGTGTTTAGCTGAAGTTCTCACCTTGATAAAAGAATCCCCATTAATCCAACTGAGTAGATGCTGCTGCATCTTCACATGCCACAGCAGACAGCTGTGGGTTCTCCCACTGTAGTACATTCATAAATTGTGATGAATGGATTCATCTGCATCTAGTCCAGATCTCTTAATTTGCAACCCAAGTGTATATTACTCCCTCTTTATGACTTCAAATCACCATCTTAACCAATATAATAAGCATTCTAGTTTAAACAAGAAAATTTTAGAGGAAAAAAAAAAAAACAAGTTGGGTCTGTTCCTTTCTGTCCCAAAACTCCACCGGGAAGTTTAAACCCCCAGTTCCACCCCCTTAAATAATTTCTGAACCTCAGATTGATCTTGGCAAACCCCCTAAACCTAGATAGACAAAATTGGAAGCCAAATCTGGACACAAAACTTAGAGGGCCCATACAGAGGATTGACCTTGGCACTCAAATATAGGTCAACTTGTCTCCTTCAGAAAGATGGTTCTCTTTCTGCAGAGCTAATTTTTTTCCCAAGCTTTTTATTCACTGGATATTTAAAATTTGCCATGCAAAACCCATAAAAATAGCATCTAATTGAGGCAAATATGAAGGGATTGATCAAGCTGGAATTAGGCCATGAAACCTTTGTTAGTTTAAAATTGCCTAAATTTAATAACCAATAGGGGTCAGACAGAACAAGGAGGAACTCTAAAGACACCCAGGCCCCCATGAGATGTTGGCCTGCATACTTTCTCCCATTTGACAGGAACCCTATCTTGAATACCTAGGCCCCTGTGAGTTCAGGATCTACAATAAGTGTACAATAATTTTCCCTTAGTCATCTGCACCAAAACTTTGGTTAATGCTTCAGGTAGAGTAGAAATGGTACAAAAACAGTATAGTGTTTTGAAGCTTATAGTGTTTTAAATCTTATAAAAAAAAAGTATAGACTCGCCTGAACCCAAGCATAGCATAGCGGCTCCTATTAGAAGGCATGCACCTGGTTGGCCTTACACCTAGGTATGTACCTTTTCTAAACATCCCTTTATTTGTTATTTTTTGTAGAGTCTTATGTGCTTCACACCTAAAGCCGTAGTTCTTATAAACAGGATCTAATCTCAAATAACAAAATTTCCACTAAGGAAGCAAAAACAGTATCTAATCCCTAATCCTAAAATAGAAAGGATTGCTGCTAAACAGATTGAAAGGTTCACATGCTTGAAAACACTGCTGTGAGCCTAAGTTAATTCATTTTCTCAACCAAACACTGCTGAACCACCAATAAAGACAAGCAAATCCAAGGGCAGAACCCTTACCCTTTTGCTTTCATCCATATCATATCAGCTTTGTTTTTGTTCACATTGTCAGAAGCATGTTCTTCAATGTTGCGAATCCAATTCCTGATGTCTGTGATCACGGTAATAAGCCAACTTTAATGAAAACAAGAAGAAAACTACCCACCTCCATAAAGTAGATATACACTGAAACATCAACATCGGAGCACCAACCTGGCGAAGTTCTTGATGTTGAGGACAGAGAAACGAGCTATAACAATACACCTTACAGTTCTTGATATATCCCAGATGTACAGAATCATCTGTTTATTATGAATATATTCATTCATTTTAACTTCAAGGTTCAAAAACTTTTCAGAGTCCGCCCACCCTCTGATCCGGTCAACACCCCGAAACACCTTTATAGGGTCAATATGATACGTATCGATACAACTTGAAAGATCCCCTAACAAGAATTTTACACTACTGAAGATATGCCAGATCAACCTCTCCAATATAGCAATTTGTAAAGAAAGAGAGAGAACATTTTTGAATTAACATCATAGATTCGGAATATATAATTAGTCTGATCAGTTTTGGATGCCTATAATATGTACACGCGCGGCATTAGACACTATTTATTTAATTTCCACCCGAATTAGAAATATGGATGCTCTTTAAAAGAGTTGGACCCAAATCTGGTTTTGGGTTGGATAAGATCCAGCTAGAACCTCTAGATCCGACTTGCACCATGTGGGAATATTGTGATGTGACCATGAGATATACACGCATACTTGAATTGTGCAAACTGCCAACATTAAGAAGATCTTTTAATAAAATAAAGATCCAGCAGCAAAGAAAAGAAATAGCAATTCATAAGACTGAAAATACTTATTCCACCAAACACCAAAGGTCCAAAGTTCATAGTTAAGCCTGAATGATTTTTAGTTCCCACATTAAGACATCATCTTTCTACATATGATCAACTTCTCAGATGTAAATATTTACTGATCAATATATATACACGCAGAAACATCATCTTCGCCGGCCATGGTTTTGCTGTTGTGGCTCTAGAGGAACACCACCATTATTGTATTGGTTGGGTGGTAGCAATGTTGGAGGAGCATCAACCTGCTGGCTTGGCAATGGAGGAACACCCAAATGGTTTTCATTCAGTAGTTGCACCAGAGGATCACCCACAAGGTTGTGATTGAATTGTTGCAGTGGCAACGGGGGGACATCAACAAAGTTGTAATTCAATGGTGACGGAGAAGCATCAATGCGCCTCCGTCTGAGTGGTGGCACTGGTGGAACAACTCTTGAATCGTCACCCTGCTCTGGTGGTACAACTGAAGCTTCAGCAGTACACGGAGACAACGTATCATGCAAGAAATCACTTAACTGCCCAAAGAGATCGTTACAGCTTCCGTGCACTGATTTGCAAGGGTTATCTGCACCATTATTAGTAGTGTGCAGATTCGAGTTGGAGTTCCAGTAGTCAGCAGATCCATGATATAACCCCATATTTGCGAACCTCTGCTCCTTGTTAGGAAAGTTCTGCCGGTACTCTAAATTGCTACACTGCAGAGGTTGATCTTCCTTATGCATGTTAATACATTCATCATAAAATGATGATTGTGTGTGTGGGATATCAAGATCACAGTCGTTATAGCTTGTTTCTCTGTCCTCACCATCAACCTTGGCCTTCTCTCGATCTCCCGCCACCCGAGTCGTTGCCGATGATTTTCCTGGCCTCTTATAAATCTTGCAGAGAACAAACTCGTCCAACTGCATCAAAAACGAAAAGAAAAAGATAGGGTTTAAAGGAAGAAGAACGATTAATTTAGTACTTAAAACGAAAGAGTACATGCTCAAAATTAAAGATGAAACTCGATATGAAAGACATAAAAGAAAACGAAAGGTTGCTCAAAATTAACGAAGAATGCAAGAGAGCCGGTGCAAGGAAAGAACAAGAGAGTCGGATCAGATAAGAAAAAGATAAGAAGGCTGAAAATCTTGCTCAAAGCAAATTGGAATAAACAACTTACTCTCATATCATCGCGTTTCTCGTTAGGACGAGGATTAATGTATTCAGCGACCCCGTACTCGTGCATGATCCAGTTCGTTTTCTCACCATTCCGAGGCTTTCCCTTGTAGAATAGCAATGGCTTCTTATACCCGACAAGCACACCGCCGCTGTAAATCGATTTAACAGCTCCGGTGACCTTCCAATACCCATCTCCGGTAGCCCGGTTCGGCCGAGATCCATTTCGGTACTTCCGATCTCTATGGGTATGGGTAAAGAAATACCACTCCTTCTGACCCACGTACGTTTCATGTTTCTCTGTGTATCAATGGATACATTAGATACACAGCAGAGAGAAAGAACAAGAAATCGAGAAAGAAAAAAAAAAATATTACATCCACCACCACCCCAGCAGAAAGAAAGAACAAGAAATCAAGGAAGAAAAAAAGATTACATCCACCACCACCCCAGCAGAAAGAAAGAACAAGAAATCAAGGAAGAAAAAAAAGATGACATCCACCACCACCCATGTCGAGAAGAAGCAAACCTGTTAGTGCTTCTGGACTGTAATCGTAAAGAGAAACCACATTAATCTTGTTCGCAGGCAACCGTTCATTTAAAAGCATTTTCTGCAAGTAAAAAACGACGAGTTCTTCGTCGGTTGGAGTGAATCTGAAGCCAGGTGGAATGTCGGAGAAATCAACGTCACCTCTGGAGTCGCTGGTCTTACTCGGACACTTCACCGAAGTTGGACTGCTGCTACTAACGTCCTCCATGGTTTTAGGTGGGTAGAGACTTTTACGAAAACCAACTCTTCTATTTATATCAAAATTTCAAACAATTTAACAATTTCCCCTCTGTCCAATATTAGATCTCAACGGGTGGTGTCTGGTTCTAGACCGATCCGACCCGTCAAACCGTCACAGTTATGAGGTAGGATAAATTCAAAATCATACTGAACCATTCTGATTAAAGGCCCGTTTGGCAAGTCTTTTTGACAACATCTTTTTGGGTTTTCATCCCGACTATCATTCTTTAATTTTATCATCTAACAAAATAAAATTCTATCATTCTTCAAGAATGGTGGTTCAGGGGTTGAATTAATAGTATTGACTGACTATGGATAGAATTTCCACATAAAGACTAGGCCCCAACTTAAGGTTAGACCAGCCCGATACAAACCCAACACAACATGTTTTATTGGGTGTGACAGATAGGTTCACTTAATCTTAACTTTCTAGAGCTGGGTCAGCCCAAAACAGAAATCGAAGCCCAATAATTGTAAAAGTTGAGTTGGGTTCATAATGGGCCTTACGAAAATATAATGATGCACCTATGGCTAATTTACACCCTTAGGGCCTATTTGGCACCCAAGAGCCGTTTCAGAATGACTTGGGCTGGTTTGGCAAGTCTTTTTGAGAAGATCTTTTTGTAGTTCTGACAGTCAAAAGATACATTGAGCTTTTGACATAAGATTTGGGCAGCCCAAAGACCGTTTGGCAGATACACGTCTTTCTGTGCGACATTCTGCGCCTTTCCGCGAAAGATTAAAATGCGAAAGACGCGAGAAACTTCATTTGGAGCTTCCCGAAATTAGTTCAAAATGGGCTTTTCGCATCTTTTCAGCGTCCCGTCTATTGGCAGAAAGATCTTCCACATGCCAAATGGAAAATATACCTGTTTTTAGTCTTCCCGATTTGTAAACAGCCGAAAGACCGTGTGGAAAGATGCACCAAACGGGCCCTTAGATAGCAGACTATATTTTGGTGAATAAGCTATTAAGTGGGTTGTGTGATCCTTTATGGTTGAAAAGGTATTCTGGGTTGCTTACTATGTCGTTAAATATTTTCCCTTTGGGCTTTGTTTGATTTGCGGAAAGAGTTGGATGGACTGGGATGAGAAAGTGTGAAAATTTCACTGGTTATACAAGAGAAAAACGTGGGAAATTTGTTTTTCCCATATTTGTTTTGTGGGAAAATCATGCAAGGAAAAAGCACCGCTACAGCTCCAAAATAGCATCATGCTCTGCTAGATGGCAACCATTGCAAAGTGCACCTAATGCTCCCTCTCACTCATTTCTCTTTCTTTTTTTCTTTTTTTTAAGCCAATTTCTCTTCTCCTACTGATTCATTTGTTTGAATCTTGTATTTCACATTTGTTTGAAATGTGTTATATGCCCCTATCCAAATTCAAAGATGTCCAGGTAAAATGAATCTCATGGACAATAAATATAATTTTTATACGCATTAACCACGTAAAACATAGCACATGATTGGCTATTATGACAATCAAATTATAGGTTTGAGGCTTAACATCTTCAAAAATACATCCCAAAATGAGAAACTTTGATTTCAAGATACCAATGCATAGTCTATGAGTTTGTCATAAATTTCTATAATTTTGCATCCTCCACATGCCAAGTGTTCCTGTAACACAAGAAACATAGCAAACATATAAAAAAGTGATAATATTTGCCAAAAAAATAAAATAAAAATAAAAGAAAGTGGTAAACTGAATTAAATTTTATCTTAAATACAAAGTGGGCTGACACAGAAATCATCCAACTATTTGTTCTTTTGTGCCACAAGGTGAGCGGGCCTAGAACAAAAATTTAATAGATAAGAAGGAAGCTAGATTTTTGAATTTTTCATGTAGGCCCTAACCAAGCCTTACTAGCATGGGCTGGGATTCTGGGTTTTCTGAGCCTATAAACTGGCTAGGTGAGGTGAAGAAAAACAATTAGGCATTTAGTCGTCTACCGTCCACTGATCTAAGTATATTTTACGGCCCAACCTAGCCCAATGC